>NC_083764.1:61951650-61961650 GCF_963514075.1 Conger conger | reverse complement strand
CACGTGCACACACACATACACACATGCAGAACACACACGCACACGCATACTGTACATACACACACATACAGGCACACGTACACAAACACACACATGCACATGCACCTACACACACACAATGAGACCAGGGATCTTCATCTTTTCACTGAAATAGGGTACACCATCGAGTATAGATTATACATTAAGGATAAGTTAACAGAGAGGACAATAAGGCTAGATAAGAGGGATGGAGAGAGAGAGAAAGAGAAGAGAGAAAGAGAGAGAGACCATGAGAGAGAGAGCAACAGAGGAAGACAAAGAAATAGGAAGGACATAAGAAAGGACAATGAAAGGACAAGTGCCACAATGCATTGTGGGCAAAGACTAAGAAATGCCTGATTTGTCCCCTCCAATAAGCACTGAATCCCGGATTTCCTCTTTCTGGGAATGCCGCTGATGATATTCCCATCCTTGTGAAACACATGAGCGGTGAATGCTTCACCTAACAAGTGCCTGCCTCGCACTTGCATTGCCTTTCCAAAGCCAAGCAGAAATGAGCAGTTACAATGTTCAGTCAGTAAAATAGTCATTATAATTAGTATGTTTACAGCAGTGTTCCTGTTACCATTCAGTCAGTTCCACTGCGAGAGCTCCCAGCTCCACTCAGTACTTTTCTGCATCTTCAGTGCTTTTATTCTTAAACACACTTTTATTTGGCGAGCCACTTCAGTGAAAAGCATGCGCCAAACGCTCAGACTGATTCTCTGTAGGGCTCCTCAGACTGTGGTTCTCTGTAGGGCTCCTCACACTGTGGTTCTCTGTAGGGCTCCTCACACTGTGGTTCTCTGTAGGGCTCCTCAGACTGTGGTTCTCTGTAGGGCTCCTCACACTGTGGTTCTCTGTAGGGCTCCTCAGACTGTGGTTCTCTGTAGGGCTCCTCACACTGTGGTTCTCTGTAGGGCTCCTCAGACTGTGGTTCTCTGTAGGGCTCCTCACACTGTGGTTCTCTGTAGGGCTCCTCACACTGTGGTTCTCTGTAGGGCTCCTCAGACTGTGGTTCTCTGTAGGGCTCCTCACACTGTGGTTCTCTGTAGGGCTCCTCGTGTGGGGGGTTGAGGAGAACGCGGTGCCGTTGTAGTAACACACACTCACACACTCACACACACACGCTCACACACTCACACAGACACACACACACGCTCACACACTCACACAGACACACACACACACTCACACACTCACACACTCACACACATACACGCTCACACACTCACACAGACACACAGACACACACACACACTCACACACTCACACACTCACACACACACACACATACACACACACTCACACACACTCACACACTCACACACATACACACACTCATACACTCACTCACACACATACACACTCACATACTCACACACATTCACACACACTCACATAGACACACAGACACACAGGCACACACCCACACAGACACAGACACACAGACACACAGACACTAAAAGGTTTCCTCACGTTTCGCTCATTTACCCGATTTACACACCTCACACGTTTACACACCTCACACGTTTACACACCTCACACGTTTACATACCTCACACGTTTACATACCTCACACGCTCTCACGTTTACACACCTCACACGTTTACATACCTCACACACTCTCACGTTTACACACCTCACACGTTTACACACCTCACACGCTCTCACGTTTACACACCTCACACGTTTACACACCTCACACACCTCACACGTTTACACACCTCACACACCTCACACGTTTACACACCTCACACTGTCGCTCATTAAAATGCCGCGTGGCGGAGCACCATGAGGCCGGCGGTGGAAATGATTGCCATAAGGAGCTTACGCTAAGCGCCAGGGAAGGAAACTCTAAACTCTTCGGACAGCACATCAAAATGATGAATGGCTTTATTGAAGGGCTTTTATTTTCATTTCATACTGGGTTCTCCACTGAACCGAATGTCAGCCTTCTTCCACACCAGTTCCGAAATGTTCCCTTTTTTTTTTTTTCTCTTTGTGCGTCTGTCGCTGGTAGACCGGAGATGTGATCGATACAAAAGTCAAGAAGAAGAAGAGAAAGGTAGGAAGAAGAAAAAAAAGATGAAGGAGAGGAAGAGGAAGATGATGAAGAAGAATGGGGCAGCTATAGTCTTGTGGCTAACGTGCTTGCCTGAGGGCTGAAGGTTGGTGGGTCAAACGATCTGTGCGGCTGTTGGGCCCTTGAGCAAGGCCCTTACTTAACCCCACATAGCTCCAGGGGGGATTGGCCTCTGCCAATGGAAAAAAAGCATCAGATAAATAACGGTAATCTGAGAAAGAAGAATGTTTTCTATGGTTTTTTCCCTTATACGTAATCAGATACATCCGGCAATAGTGAGGGTGGTGAATGAGATAGAGACAGATCCAGATCCCGCGGTCCAGATAGCTTGCACAACACCTGGGGTAATAAACCTCTCTTGCTTGAGAAATCACTCACAAAATGGCTGCCTTGAATCACTCCACTGGTTTGGTGGAGTTTGGGGTGACTTGCCTGTCCTCCTCCCTTAGCTTCATGCGCTGGGTGGTCTCTGGAGATGAAACGCAAGGCGGCCTGCGAACACAATCCATCATTATCAGTATCAATTATGTGACAGAGCAGGTGGGAGGCGGGATATGATGTCAGGAGACCCTGACAGCCCCCCCCCCCATTGCCACCTGGGTACTGTAGTCCATTGATTGAAGCCCCACCACTCTGTCTCCCTCCATGGCATTCAAAGTCTGACAGGGAAATACAATGAGCGCCTAAAAAAAGACGCGATCGCTGTCGAAATATCGTCCGTGTCTCAAAGACCTCCCGGGGCTCACAAAGGAGCCTGGTGGAAAACAATGCGGAAAAAAACAAACGCCAAAAACACATAAAATAAATAAAGAGCTTGAGACGGGGGAGGAGGCTGATTAATCCAAAAGAGGGACGATCATGCAGAGCTGGATACTTGGCGGGGTCCGAGTGACACGTGGTATTATGGCGGGATAATGGCGTTGGGGGGGGGGGGGGGGGGTGTTGCTGCTCGGTGCTTTCGGGGTACGGGGTAATTAGCACCCCCTCCCCACACCCTCTGCAGTTTCCAGGGCCTCGGTTGCCTTTTGTTGTTGAATGTGCCAGTGCTGATGATGGATGCACCAGCCTGTGGGTACGTGCCACGTCCCCCCCCCGTCCCCCCCGCCCCCCCGATCCCGCCATTGTGCCGCGCGGCCGCCATCTGTCACCGGGCCAACGGGCCGGCCGCGTAATGGTGGCCGCCGATAAGATAATTGCCTTTTATCTTTTTTTTCTTTTTTTTCCCGTTTTTTTTTTTTACTGGAGAAAAAAAAAAAGGACAAACAAAAAACGAAGGGTGGGAAATGACACGCAGTCAGCTGCTCAGACGGGTTTAAGAAAAGAGAGAGAGAGAGGGGGGGGGAGAGAGAGGGACAGAGAGAGACAGAGAGAGAGGGAGAGAGAGAGGGACAGAGAGAGAGATAGAGAGAGAGAGAGGGACAGAGAGGGACAGAGAGAGAGATAGGGAGAGAGAAATTTCCCAGATGTGTGTGGAGACTGAGGATGGAGGTTGGGGAGGTGGGGTTGACTAAGGGTGGAGGTTGGGGAGGTGGAGGAGGTGGGGTTGACTGAGGGTGGAGGTTGGGGAGGTGGGGGAGACAGAGGGTGTAGGTTGGGGAGGTGGGGTTGACAGAAGGTGGAGGTTGGGGAGGTGGGGGAACAGCGAGTGCTTTCGGCGTGCCGCTCAGAGATTTCCGGGTGGGAAACAGAGAATTTCCTTTGTTTTCTGCTGCCTGTTATTCATGGCTGCTTTGCACCCCTATTGCTGAGCGGGCCCCGATGTTGACAGGTCTAACGTCTCATTCAGGAGTACGGAGGAGGAGAAGAGCTTCTCCATTATAACGGATCCATTCGGGTAAACGTAGTATCCATTTTACATACTATAAACCTATATGTACCTTCTGAGCGGAGATACATTTTAACCCTCCAGTTTAAATAAATGTAAACACACACATACACACACGCACACTCACACATACATACACACTGACATACACACACACGTACACACACTCTCAGGCATACACACATACACACACACTCGTGCACACAGACACACTGACATACTCACACGTACACACATACACACACATACACACACACACACGCACACAAGCACACACATACACACACGCACACTCACACACACACACACACACACATACACACACACACTCACACACATATACCCACATACACACACACACTCACACACACAAGCACACACACACGGACACTCGTGCACACACTCACACTCACACACACACACACATACACACACACACACTCACACACATATACACACATACACACACATACACACTCACACACATACACACATACACACACACACATACATACACACACACACTCACACACAGAGACACACTCACACACACTCACACACACATACACACACGCACACTCACACACACACATACATACACAAACACACACACATACACACTCACACACACACATACACACACACTCACACACACATACACACACGCACACTCACACACACACATACATACACAAACACACACACATACACACTCACACACACACATACACACACACTCACACACACACACTCACACACACATACACACAAACACACACACACACAGACACACACACACTCACACACATACACATACACACACACACACACACACACAAACACACACACACACACACACACAAACACACTCACACACATACACACAAACACACACATACACACACACACACACAAACACACACACAGAGACACACTCACACACACACACACACACACACACACACACACACACACACATACACAGACACACTCTCACACACACACACACACACACACACAGTCTTGATCTGAACCCTCGCACAGTTTGTGAACATTAGAGGGGATGTGATTATTAGCTCGATTGTCCTTATTGGCTGCTGCAGAAAACAAACATGGATCTTTGGCAACAGCTTATCATGGCATTGACTATTCGCTTGGCACACAGCTAGCTTA
The DNA here is from genome assembly GCF_963514075.1 of Conger conger. Lineage (NCBI taxonomy): Eukaryota > Metazoa > Chordata > Actinopteri > Anguilliformes > Congridae > Conger > Conger conger. The sequence continues at coordinate 61,956,548 of NC_083764.1, read as the reverse complement.
TATTTCCACACATACCACATTTCTGCTGCCGTCGGGTTGCTGGAGAGATTCAGGTTCGTCTTCCTTACAACTGAGGAGAATATCACTGGCGTTTCTCACTCCAGTCACTGCAGGTAATTAAAAAGAGAATTCAACACGCTCCCCAGTCAATGGCCTTCAATTTTTTAAATCCCATCGATTGCTCGGGGATATTTATTGTGTTTTATTTAACGTTCACAGGCGTTAATCACGCGCAGGAGTTTATTCGTTATGACAGTTTGTGATTGTTTTTCTCTTCACACACCTGGTGGTTGGAAAAAAATTAATGTATCAGGTATAATTCCATTTAGCTATGATTACCGTTATTACAATCAGGGCATTTCTCAGAGTGACTGGAGCTCAATGCTCTCCTCAAGGGCACCGGCACAGCCTCTCTGCTCTCATACGCCAGGCCAGTGTGTGGTCATCACAGCGCTGTGCGTGTGATAGCGCAGCCGGACGGGCCCAGGGCATTGTGGGAACTGTCCTGCCGAAATTACACACATAAACCGGAGGATTCACTGGTGCCTGAGCCAATCACTAATATAAATAACATTTACGTCATAATGACGTTCTCTGTGTGGCATGACATGACATGACATGACATAACATAACATAACATAACATAACATGACATAGCATAGCATAGCATAGCATAGCATAGCATGACAGATCATAACATACCATACCATACCTTAACATAACATAGCATAGCATAGCATAGCATAGCATAGCATGACAGATCATAACATACCATACCATACCATACCTTAACATAACATAGCATAGCATAGCATAGCATAGCATGACAGATCATAACATACCATACCATACCTTAACATAACATAGCATAGCATAGCATAGCATAGCATAAGATAACATAACAATGACAATAACACCATTTAGCCAAACAATGCTTGTACTTCTTGTACCACTAAAGGATGCCTGTATAGGGGGTGTGGAATTTTCAGCTTTGAGCCTTTGCTTGGACGCAATTAGAGATTATTGCCACGCCTGTACTGCCCTGTTTGCTGTGCTTTGACCATCGTCTGTGGGAGTCGATTAAAGCCTGACGTTCATTACATCTGTGTGTCTGTGAGCGGTCCCGATCGCTTCGTGTGACAGGCACTGATATTAATTGATATTGCCACGACAATACCTGATAATTTTACTACGTTCCACATTTTCTCGTTCCCCGTGACGCTGGTGTCCACTCAGCGATACGCACCTGATTTACGGTGGCCCTCGTTGCGTCGATGTTGTTTTATAAGGACGTAATTACTGGGCCTGTGCTCAAGGTACAGTAATGAAATCAACAGAATCAATAAAAACAATCTCTCTTGAATAATCCACAGCGCTCCATATAAAGTGCTGGAAGGTGAAAGATCCATATTAGACTCAATTAAATTGAATTAAACAAGCTGCTGATTGGTGGGCCTTATTAAAATGGGTAAGCTTGTTACATTTAAAATCTTTTTTAAAAATAAAACAGTTCAGGACCATTTTGACTGCCTCTTTTGTTTGTATCTCAGCAATTGCCACTGAAAAGGGGGGGGGGGGGGGGGGAGGGAGCATAACGCCTCCATTTTAAAATACATAAATACCCCTCTTAACTGTTCACAAAGGCTCTTTTTGGAGGGAGAGTGAAAGGGATGTATGGTTGAAATGTAATAAGGGCAGATGAAATGATTATTGCTGCTGCGTGTGGCAGATGTGCTTCTCGTTCAGCGGAATGATTTTGGCAAACCCTGGCGCTTTCAGGAGCCAGAGTAGAGCATACTTATGGCCCATAAAGGATAATGTGCATCCTAATTGTCCACAGACTCTCAGTTCATAAAATCATAAACGTGTGAGCCCTACGAACAGGTCCCAGTCAACATGGCCAATGATGCGTGAAGGGCAAAAAGTTTTTGTTTTTCTAAAAGAAAAAAAAAAAGACTCTTAAAGTTTGGAGTAGGGCGCCACGGATGGTACGGTGGGTAGCGCTGCTGCCTCACAGCAGAGGTCCTGGGTTCGAATCCCGGTCGGCCGGGGCCTCTCTGTGTGCAGTTCGTATGTTCTACCCATGTTCATGTGGGTTTCCTCCGGGTACTCCGGTTTCCTCCCACAGTCCAAAGACATGCAGGTTAGGCCGATTGGAGAGTCTAAATTGCCCGTGGGTATGTGGGGAGTGTGTGAGTGAATGGTGTGTGTGCCCTGCGATGGACTGGCGACCTGTCCAGGGTGTATTCCTGCCTTTCGCCCAATGTATGCTGGGATAGGCTCCAGCCCCCCTGCGACCCTGTTCAGGATAAGCGGGTTAAGATGATGGATGGATGGATGGATGGATGGATGGATGGATGAAAGTCTGGAGTGCAGTCCAGAGAACAGTGGAGGGATTTCCTGATGAGAGGAGCTAGGAATGGAAACTACAAATATATTACACTTTTTATTTTGTTTCAACAATTTAACTACTTGGGGGAAGGGGATTACATAATGAATGGCCTTTACAAAAAGCACATTATCAACAACTATAAACAGATAGTTCACATAAAGCTTATGAATCTGCAAACATTCAAGCATAGTTTTGTTCAGTATTTATGACCTTTTTTTTTTAATAAGAACTAAAAGGCAAAATTCACAAAAAAATAACCTTCATTCGGTGCATTAATAATGAAACAGATTTGGACCAGAATTTACAGCGGATCTGGGGCTACTTGATTTTTAAAATTTTGTCTCATGTGAAATAGAGTTACAGTGGAGTTATTGTATTAAACGATGCATTGTTTTTGTTAGCTTTTTTTATATATAAAAAAGCAAAGTTTGCGAGGCACTGGGAATTTGTTTTGGGGGAAAATCATGAAGCGTTAAAGATATTCTGTTTGCCTTGGCTATAAATTGACCGCATTGCATGTCAAACAATAATGTTAATGAAGCATGGAAATAATCTGTTCCCTTGTTTACAGTACGTCAGTCCCTAAAAAGTCCACAATAAAATAATGTAACAATAATGTAAGCAGTTGATTTTTTAAAGTCAAACAGGATGTAGCAGACAATGCACTTCCATCTTGTCATTATGACCTCTTCATTTCATGGCAAAGAATGAATTAGTTCAATTCCACTCCGACGCCTGCACGATAGTTTAAATGGTTTTTATACACACACACACACACACACACACACACGCACACACAGAAAAGCAATCTTGCTTAATTGCATATGAAATTGAAATTCCACCCTTGTTCGGGTTTTTGATTATTATTTGTATGCACTTAAACAAGGGACAGGCAAGGCGGGGTGAATCAGCTTCTGAATTTCATACCAACTTCAGCTTCAATTATTTAATTAGCCCAATCACATAGTAATTGATATTTTAGCCACATTATTTCTTGACAAGTTTGCGATTGACAGGTGAAAACGGTTCCTGTGTACCAGCATGAGACATCTCACAGTCTAATCTACGGTTAAACCGGCAAACGTGCATTCAGCTAATTAGCTCATTTGGGCAGTGTAATTGGTGACAACAAAAAGATGCACACACACACACACACACACACACACACACACCACCCCCAGCTTATACACACGGTGCAGAACCGCAGCGCGCCGCTCAGAAAACACACTCCTGCGTTCGGCCTTTTCACAGGACGTCATGTGACAGCGCGTGTGTCTCTCACGTGTCATGTAAAAAAAACAAAAAACATCAAACCGTGTCAAACTCACCAGACAGGCCCCCCGCATGACCTGAGTCAGCTTCAAACAGGTGTGCTAAGCCTCCGTATAGAGAGCCACTGTGTCTTATTTCCATGAGGGAACGCGGTGCTCCCATCGGATTAAAGGGCTTTATCTCCAGGAACAGGGATATCTGCGTACACACGGGATGATGAGGGGGAAGGAGACGTGTTATACGCTGTTCCGTAATGGAAATGTTAATCAGGCCCGCAGCGAACGGGCCGCGGTGGGTTCTCCAGGGGGGTTCTGCGCTCGCCATCTCTTTACAAAGGTCTCTTTGTTGTGTTCGGAACTCGGAGGGTCAGGTGAAGGTTGTCCTCGTGACGTTCGGAGGCGTCCAGGTAGCCACAGTGCACCGGTTGAGAGGAGAGGGAGGTGGGAGAGGAGGAGAGAGAAAGGGTGAGTGAGGGAAGAGAGAGAAGAGGGGGGGAATGGCAGCATGACGTACGGAGAGACGCACAGGGACACTTGGCAGAGAGACAACAGGCCGTATTATTTTAATACGGTCCCCAGGGAGAACGACGGCTTTGCTTTAAGTCTGTTTGAAATGGGGGTGGGGGGAGGATTTCCTGCATGGTAAGACTGTCAGACACATTGAGATCACATTGACCCTTGTGTTGTCTAAAGGGTCAAAAATGACCCTGAAAAATGATCCTAAATCCGCTAAATGATCTTTCTTCAATATGAAATTTGATGACAAAGTTTGTGATGTGAGTGGTTGTTTCTTCATGCAAAATAGATTTGAGAAATAGAAATTCAATTAAGCTGCTTTAAGTTCAGGGGTTTGGTGAAGGCGGGTAATTTGTGACCCTTAGGACAAGGGGAGTATACAGAATGTTAAGACTACACAAGGGTTAAAAGAGAGAGATGGAGAGAGAGAGAAAAAGAGTGAAATGAAAACTCTGTGTAGATGAACCTGGTTCCGGTCATAAGTTCACAAACAACGACTTCAGCCAAGTCTGAATGTGTTGGATGAGTACTGTGAGACCTAGGCCCAGGCAATGTGCATGACTATGACAGAACAGGGCCAGATACCAGGGAAACCAACATTGATTTGGCAAAAAGACAAAAAGCACTTAAATACAGGCCGCAGGCCATACTTATTGGAGAATGAAGCAATTTGGGTGGCACAGATGGTGCAGTGGGTAGCACTGCCGCCTCACAGCAAG
>NC_083764.1:61939150-61946650 GCF_963514075.1 Conger conger | reverse complement strand
ACTGCATTGAGTAAAACCCACAAAGCAGGGTTACTGAGTTAGCTGGATAACTGCATTGAGTAAAACCCACAAAGCAGGATTACTGAGTTAGCCGGATAACTGCACTGAGTAAAACCCACAAAGCAGGATGACTGAGTTAGCCGGATACCGGATTCCGTGCAGTTATCCAGCTAACTCAGTAACCCTGCTTTGTGGGTTTTACTCAGTGCAGTTATCCAGCTAACTCAGTTATCATGCTTATGGAACAGGCCGCTGGACCCACACTGCCTTATTCGCCAGCCTGTCTGTTTAGGGAAGGATACAGGGGGAGGACTGTCTATCGGGAGCTAATTCCCCATGGCCTAATCCACTCTACTGTGATGCCGTTAACTTCCAGCTCTTTCATTACCCGACAAAGTTAAAACGTCAAAGACTCTCCATGCCGGCGAACGCCGGAGACCGCAGGAGAAGAACGTCATTTAAGAACGATTTCTGTTTATTTGTTCGTCATTACAGACACGAGCCGGCGAGGGTGCGTGAATTCAGACGACTCGCATTACGGCTGCAATCAAGTCGAGCAGAAGGCACTGGATGCGCTAATGAGTGATCTTTGTGGAAACATTAGCGTCGCTCGTTAATCATCCGCGTCAGTCAAACGCGCGCTCCGGATAGCGGTGACAAACTCGCTGGCATCTCCGCCTCGCGCGTTCAAGGTGTGCGTTTCCGCAGGTCCGTTCCCAGCGATGCTGTGGCATTGACCGGGCAGGCCCGGCTGACACCCACACATCTGAGATTGCGGGGGTGACGGTGGCTTTGAAGGGTCGATCACCCGTGCGTCGAACTGTCCCTGAGCAAGACACCTAACCCCCGATTGCTCCTGACGAGCTGGTTGGTGCCTTGCATGGCAGCCAGTCGCTGTCGGTGTGTGTGTGTGTGCCCCCCTACTCATGTCTCCCCGCCCAATCATGTGACCCCACCCACTCATGTGTATCTGCCCAATCATGTGACCCCACCCACTCAAGCATCCCTGCCCAATCATGTCCCCAATCACTCAAGTGACCCCGCCCACTCATGTGTCCCTGCCCAATCATGTGTACCGAATCACTCATGTGACCCCACCCACTCATGTGTCCCTGCCCAATCATGTGTACCGAATCACTCGTGACCCCACCCCCCCATGTGACCCCACCCACTCATATGACCCCACCCGCTCCTGTGACCCCCACCCACTCCTGTGACCCCACCCACTCCTGTGACCCGCCACATGCAGTTGTCTCTCAATCTCATTCCTGGGCTCCCCACTGTGTCCGTGTTTATTCCTGGTAGGCTTGCATTCCAACCTCTGAATTGTAACGAGCCGCTAATTGTTCTTAAGTAGACATTTAATGTCTACGGAGGGCTGATTTAGCCGGGAAAGGTCACATCGTGTCGGAACTGGCAGCGGTGCATGTGCCAGGAGGAAACGTTCCATATTCATATCGCCTGACTCCCTTCCAGTCGGGTCAACCGATGCTTTCATCCTCCGTGACCAACTGGGTGGCGAACGATTCCTTTATAAAAAGGTTACATTTTTTAATTGATTCAATTATCGACTGACAGGTCGAATCGTCGGCATGCTAAGTGCTGAAATTGTGGTCGCCCGGTCGCTAAATGGATCTATTTCTGAGCACACAAAAAAAAGAGTTTGACGGCAGAGAAGAACAGTGACGAGCCAAGCCGACAGTGTGCTGGAATAAGAGATGCTGAACATAAACAGGTCTTTTCAGCTGCCTTAACCCTCGTGCTGTCCGAAGGGTCAAAAATGACCCGCCACTGTGTTCAACAGCAGAGAAAACCCCCTCAATGATCTTTTTTCAACTTTAAATTTGATGACAAAGTTTCTGATGAGTGACAAGTTGTTTCTTCGTGCAAAATAGGGTTTGGGGGTTTACAATTGAATTCAGCTGCTTTATTTAAAGGGTTTAGTTAAGTCATGTTTGACCCTCAGGGCAAGGGGAGTATACAGAATGTTAAGACTACACAAGGGTTAAATGAATAAACATAGTAGAAAAACCCAACACAGACAGTCTTAGGTGGGCAGTCTAGTGCAGTGTAATGGTGAAGAAAATGATCTTGTAGCTGAAAGGTTGTAGGTTTGACTTCCAAGTAGGACCCTGCTGTTGAACCCTTTAGCAAGGTACTTAGACTGGATTGTTTCAGTTCATACGCAGCTGTATAAGTGGATACTGTGTATAAATGGAAAAAGTATGTAAATGAGTGTCTGCTAAAATTCCAGTAAGGGTCACACTATACAATGAATTGGCATTCACTAATGTAGGCGTTAAAGGGTAATTACACCCGAGATCAAACTTTTTCTTTTGCTGTAAAATGCGTTTGTATGTGTACTGTATAGTGAAACATTTTAATCCCTGCCACTATTTTAACATTTATGAAATAATATCATTTTGGCATAAACTCCCATAGTGATTGGACTGCAAGGATTTAACACTGAGAATGAGACACTGAGACTTAGCACTGATCATTTTGCTTACCCACAACTCTCTGTTCTGCTGTCCAATGTCCGAAGACTATTTCAAATAGATTAACTGTCACTGATAGTCACTGTCACTTTTACTGATAGTCATTATCACTGATAGTAACTGTCACTTCTAGTTCTCCGTCCTTTAGGTTGATCATGAGCCTGTCCAGCTCCCTGCGTTTTATAGTTCAAGCTGCATTTCAATTGGAGTCCAGTCCCATTACTAACCAGAGCCTCCTGTCTCCAAGATAAACAGAAGGAACATGAGATCCAACCATGTGGGCAGTATATCATACAAACAGTGACTCTTGTGTTTTGTTGGGGTTTTTTTTTGCATTGCTCTGAACCGTATGCAGGCCAAAGTGCTAGACATGAGTCACGATGTAATCTCTGTGCGTCAGGGCGCAGCGGATCGTGTTTTGCCGCATCATCATTGTGCGCACAGATGTGACTTGTAGTCTTTTTACCGGGGGTGCTCTGTAGGGTCTGCAGGTGTGTGTGGGGGCGGGGGGGGGGGGGGGGGGTGGGACTGAATTACAGGGAGGGCTCAGCTCTCGGTGACAGAGACGAAAGAGATAACGAGGAGAGATGACACACGGCTCCTCTCTCTCATTCTGTTTCTTTCACTCTCTCCCTCTCTCTCTCGCCCCCACACGTTCGCAAACTCACACTTTCTCGTTTTCTCTGTTGTCTCACCCACTCATGTCAAAAAAGCAAAAGAAAAAACACACACACAACTTCTCTGTCATGCCCACTTACACACACACACACACACATACATGCCCAACACACACCTACACACAGACACCCACATTCCTAATTCCCTAAAAATGACGACATTAAGTAAACTTCATTTGCTGACATTCTGGTGTTATGCACTGCCACACATCTGCCTGATATTTACACTGTTCAGTATCAAATCAACTGCGATATTTTAGACTTTTACTCTGTGTACATACAATCCCTTTAGGACTTATACTAGCTCCATAAGAGCTGAATTAACACTGAAAACTTAACAACGTACTGCTAGGTGAGTCCCTCCCCCCATCACCAAACGCAGTAATTTGGGGTATAAAAGCAGGCTCCGGACACCAGCTGTATCATGTCATTCACTGCTTATCTCTGTCTCCCAGGTGACGGGCCGTCCGAAAACACAAGGCATGACTAATCGATACCGATCGAGCGTGGAGACCCACTCCACTCTGCGGTGACGGGCGTAGATCACAGCGCACTCGTCCGATCCTCGGGGGGAAAGGCCAGATCTTCCTTTCTCTGACGCACGTGCACATTTCAGGAGAGAGAGGACCAAGCCCTCATCTCTGAGGAAGGCCAGATTCTCACCAGAAGGTTTTTTTAAACTCATTATACACTCAGTGACTTCTTTGTTAGGTAGACCTGTACACCAGCTCGTTCATGCAAATATCTAATCGGCCAATTGCGTGGCAGCAACCCGACGCATAAAAGCATGGCGACATGGCCAAACATTGGTGGTGCCGGATGGGGCGGTTTGAGTATCTGGGATTTTCACACACAACAGCCTGTTCCCTTCACAGAGAATGGTGTGAAGTATGCCCATAGTGCCTTGTGAATGAGGGAGGATTTGAAGGTTTTTCTCCCCACAAGGGAGGTTTTACCTCTACATACTATCTGTGGGTTAAGGGTCAGGGCTGATATTTCCCTTTTCTTCTTCCCTTCTGTTACTCTGTAAAGCGTCTTTGTGACAGCCTTCTGTGAAAAGCGCTACACAAACAAGACCGAATTGAATCGAATGGAGAGGTCAGAGGAGGATGCTCAAACCGGTTCAAGCTGACAGCAAGGCCAAACAGTGGCATGCAGAAGAACGTCTCCGAACACACGACATATCGAACCTCGAAGTGGACAGGTTACTGCCGCAGAATGTCTGATAAATACCTAATAATGTGATGGCTAGGTGTATGAGTGTAAGAGCAGCGATACATTTCAGCTGCAGCTAGGTAGCCACATATAAACATTTAATCAGCCAATCATGTGGCAGCAACTACATGCATACACGCATGCAGACACGGTCAAAGGTTTCAGCTGTTTCTCAGACAAAATGTCGGAATGGGGAAAACATCTTTGAGTGACTTTGACTGTGGAATGATTGTTGGTGCCAGACGGGGTGGTTTTGAGTATATCAGAAGCTGCTGATCTCCTGGGATTTTCCTGAACATCAGTCTCGAGAGCTTGCAGACTGGTCAAAGCTGACAGGAAGGTGACAGTAACACAAATAAGCACACATTACAACAGTGGTGTGCAGAAGAGCATCTCTGAACACACAACACATCAAACCTCTGTAGATAGGCTACAGCAGCAGAAGACCAATAAGTATAAAATCTAAGTTTAATAAACACCCATTAACTGCTCACTAAGTGTATATGTGTATACCTATACTCCATACACACATCCTGTTGCAAACGAGCTGGCAAGCAGTGTTATACAATAATTGAGTGGTAAAATGCCTATTATATTTCCTTAGTCCACTGATGTGAAATAGCACTAAAGATAGTAGATTCTACCTCTGGCCAGACCACCAGATCTAGAACATAATAATGTGTAAAACATCAAACAAAACAATAAGCAATTAGGAAATTTAATTAAGCAAAGTACAAAAACAGATATGACTGTGCCGCTTGCTGACTATATGAGTAACTTCCTCACTGCAAATTAGCACAGCCACAACACCCCTTTTTTATATGGCTTTTGTGCTGTATTTGCTTTTTACTGTTAGAATGTAAAGTAGTCTATTGTTCCTCAATTCACAGTGCAGTTATTTTTTATTTATTTCAAGGTCAAACAGTGATCAATTTCTGAGGAAGAGTGACTTGGAAATCAACAGATAAGAACCTTGAAATCTTCATTTTATTTTCAATCTCATCACTCGTCAGCTTCAAATGAAATGAAAATAAAAACCATTTTCTTGACTTCTCCCTTAACCATTGGCCCACGTTTACCCTATTAATGCTCACAAGAAGCCGTGTGCCTCCCCCATTAAAGACCCTTTCCAATACTCACATAGCACATAAGACACCTAGAGAAAGAAACTCTGGAGCTTATTGAGCTTATTGTTATTCAGTCAAGATAAGTTATTTCTCATCCTGAAAGAAACAAAGTTCTTATAATACCTACTACAGAAGAGCTATTCATCTCATTAGATTACTGTTTGGATGAGCCGAAAAGAGCCATTATTTAAAATAATGATCTCGTTCAAATAAAGCATTCATAATTAGATGCTATACAATTCTTTCAGATCTTAACACTTGATAGGGGCGATTCTTCATTCTTATGTTTTTACATGCAGAGGGTTTTAATTTAATGCGGTGTAGTTCATTTTTATTTGTCCCTGTGGTCATAATTAAATCGAATCACCATGGCGATGGCGCTTGATGTTATTATTATGTGAGTCATCTACGTTTCAGTAGAGTCTGAACCCTATGGCATACAGCGGCAGCAATTTGAACCACACGGTGTCCCTGGACACAAAACAATCCTTCATATGAAGAGGAACAGGAAATTAACAAATGACAATCGCCCCTTGATAACCCTCCCGCCCTCATACACACACACACACACACACCTCTACACAAGTGCTTCGATATCACTTTCTGATATTGCGCATTCAAATAACCAATAAGCTTCTGATGCTGACGCTCTATTCAGGCGCTATTACATTATATTACACTGCTATTACATTATATTACCATCCACATTGTGCATTTAACATACACTCTGTAAAAAAAACCAGAGTGACCTACAGTGTATCAGAGAGCCTCAGTGAATCCACCGTGCTAGAGCTTGCTAAAAACATATTGCAACATCGCTAAAAGCACTAATGCAAGTTAACAATTCATCCAAACTATTTATCCAGGAACCATGTTCAGGTAATAGTCTGGGATCAGAACTAGCCGTTTAATTTGAACCATATTCATTCATACTGGCTAGGTGGTGTTTGTGCAGCAACAGGACACAGCTCCAATTTCAATTCAGTCAATTCAAGAGCTGCACTGAAAGTCAATTCGGAAGTTGGCAAAAAAAAAAAAAAAAAAAAAAAAGAAGATATACAGCTTAATATTTTTGAAGATAAAGAAGTTCATGAGTGAAAGTTTGGCTCCTTTCCTGGAATTCCTGAACTGAATTGCAATTAACCTGGACCCTACTGCTTGTAGATGAGACACGATACCTGTGAAATGATACTGTTACAGAAAATGTATTACAGTAACAGAAACGATGACGATACCAATAGTAATACTAATGTACTCTCTGTCTCTCCAGCATCTAACCCCCTTATTCAGGGTTGTCCTATCCCAGCATGCATTAGATGAGTGGCAGGAATAAACCTAACCTGCATGTGTTTGAACTCTAACAGGAAATCGGAGTACCTAGAGGAAACCCACACTGAACACACATGCAAAATCCACACAGAGAGGCCCCGTCCAGGATTCAAATGGTCCCCCTGTGAACATTCAGACTGTTCCCCAGGTGAATGTACTCACCTGTTCCCCAGGTGAAAAGAACACACCTGTTCCCCAGGTGAATGTACACACCTGTTCCGCAGGTGAACGTACACACCTGTTCCCCAGGTGAACGTACACACCTGTTCCCCACGTGAAAAGTACACACCCGTTCCCCAGGTGAACGTACAAACCGGCGTCCAGGTGAAAGTACAAGCTGTTCCCCAGGTGAACGTATTCACCTGTTCCCCGGGGGATTGTACACACTCATCCCCTGGTGAAGGATTTCCACAGTGTTATTTCTTATTGCCCTTTGTACGACACGTTCTCTGAAAAGCTAACTCGGCCCGGACACACATGGCAAAGAAAACATATCTATGATTTTCCAAATATTTCCTTTCTTCCCCTCACTGCACAAAAACCATTATTTTCACAGGAGCCTGGGAATTGCGGTTCTTCTGAAGGACATGGCGATACGGAGAGAAAGAGCCCCCCCACCCTCGCCCGGCGCTTCACTCAATCAGCCCCTCCGTG
>NC_083764.1:61904150-61934150 GCF_963514075.1 Conger conger | reverse complement strand
TCCTGATTATATCGCACTGTCCTGATTATATCGCACTGTCCTGATTATATCACACTGTCCTGATTATATCGCACTGTCCTGATTATATCACACTGTCCCGATTATATCACACTGTCCTGATTATATCGCACTGTCCTGATTATATCACACTGTCCCGATTATATCACACTGTCCCGATTATATCACACTGTCCCGATTATATCGCACTGTCCCGATTATATCGCACTGTCCCGATTATATCGCACTGTCCCGATTATATCACAGTGTCCTGATTATATCGCACTGTCCTGATTATATCACACTGTCCTGATTATATCACACTATCCTGATTATATCACACTGTCCTGATTATATCACACTGTCCTGATTATATCACACTGTCCTGATTATATCACACTATCCTGATTATATCACACTGTCCTGATTATATCACACTGTCCTGATTATATCACACTATCCTGATTATATCACACTGTCCTGATTATATCACACTGTCCTGATTATATCACACTGTCCTGATTATATCACACTGTCCTGATTATATCACACTGTCCTGATTATATCACACTATCCTGATTATATCACACTGTCCTGATTATATCACACTGTCCTGATTATATCACACTGTCCTGATTATATCACACTATCCTGATTATATCACACTGTCCTGATTATATCACACTGTCCTGATTATATCACACTGTCCTGATTATATCGCGGCTCGTCCCCAGTGCCGCTCGTCTGAACTACGGCGGAGACGGCTCTGCTTAAAGTGCTTGTTTACCGCAACGGCGCATTAGCGTGTGACCAGCTACGTGTCTTCTTGCTCCGTTTAATAAAGGCTTAACCGAAATAAAAGCTGTTTAGGAATTAGCGCACACACGCCTAACTGGATTTCGCGGGCGGTGTACGGTGTGAATGAGAACACGTGAGGATTAAGGGAAAAAAATTATCCAGCCGCTATTTTAGCTTCCAAAAAGAAAAAAAAAGAAAAAAAATAGGTGATACAGATGTTTTAATTGGATCCGAGCGCACATAAGATTGCATTTTTTTTTTCCAATCAATTTCAATCGCTCTTGTGCGCGTTTTGCGCGACGTCTGTTTTCTGGTGTGGTCCCGCGATGTCTGCAGGGATTGGTTTCATTTCACGGCTCTTCGCTGATATTGGCCCGTGTGCTGGTTTTATGGAGGAATATGATTTAATTCTGGCTTCATGTCCTGTGAAAATGCATCTTTTTATTGTATATTGTTTATTACGAGGACGAAGCGGCTCAATAAGGGATCGCTGATTTGTGGCAGGAATAAAATGTTCTTTCACTAAGAGCCATGAATTTAAATGAGTTTGTCCCCTGTCCAATTCGGTGAAGTAAAAAAAATAATAAATAAATAAATAATAAGGAGCAGGAGCCGGGGCCTTTATCCCCCCCCGGTGCATTCTGGGGGTTTCTGTTCCTTCACCAGAAAAGTGCAAATGTAAATGTATCCCCTCAAAACTGCCCCCAACTTCCCCATCGGCTATAATGACAAGAGCCCCACAAGATCATTACAGGATGAAATATTAACTCTCCTTACTCAATAAATTGACTCTTTGCCTCTCTCTCTCTCCTTCTCCTTGTCCATCTTCATTTCTAAGATACTATGTATATACTTTTTTTCCTCAGTGTTATCAAGGTTATATGAAGATATTTTGATTATATTTATTTCAAGGTCAACGCTTCTGTCTTCTCTGACCAGCGGCCATTTTGGATCCTCTTTAAAGTCTGGCAGAGTGAGAGATTGTGTTAACATTCTCATCGTGTGGCAGACGCATTATAGCTTCGTCATAAAATCAGCAGTGTGTTACAGTATGTGTGTTTACTGGGGAATGCAGGGTGTGTGTGTGTGAGAGAGAGAGACAGAGAGACTTATTCACAGAAATGTCTTAATTTCTCCTCTGCACAAACTGTTGAGTTATTTTTCCTCTCTTCTCTCATTAATAACTTCATTATTTCACTCCATCACCCCCCCCCAGGACATAAATCATGGGGCAAGCCATTTTGGATGTAGTTCAAAATATACGATCTCATAACTCACATCGCTATAGCTGGAGACTGTAAGGAAGCATGCATTCATCAGATCACACAAACACACACACACACACACACACAAACACACACAGACACAAACACACACACAAACATACACAGACACACAGACACACACGGCCCATGCACACACACACACACACACACACACACAGAGGCCCACACACACACACAAACACACACAAACACATACACAGGCCCACACACACACACACACACAAAGACACATACACAGGCCCACAGACACACACAGGCCCACACACACACACAGACACACACAGGCCCATGCACACACACACACACACATACATACATACACACACACAAGCAAATACACACACACAGGCACACACACGCTAATACACACACATAGGCACACACACGCGCACACACACACACACACACAAATTGAATGTCCTACTGTGGAAAATATAAGCACTTGTGTAAGCATGCAATTCAGCATAACTGCACCTGCTCTGTTGCCGGGTAACGAATACTCCCTTCCTCTCAGATACACTAAATCAGATAAGGGAGTGTGCAGTGTCGGATTTATACCTGTAAAGACACGCACACGCACACACACACACACACAATCACATGTACACACACACACACTCACGCACACCCACGCAGACACACATACACAGACACACACACACACACACAATCACATGTACACACACACACACACTCACATGTACACACACACACGCACACAATCACATGTAGACACACACACACAATCACATGTACACACACACACACACACACAATCACATGTACACACACACACACAATCACATGTACACACAAACACACACACTCACACACACACCCACGCAGACACACATCTACACACATACACACACAATCACACGAACGCACACACATCCACACTCACATGTGCACACACACACAGGCACTCACACACGCACCCACGCAGACACACATACACACACACACACACACACATACACAGACACACACATACACCCACACACACACGAACACAAACATTACATTTTGGCATTGATCTCATCCTCTTATCCAGAGCAACTGTGCAGCCATTTTGTGCAGATGGATATTTCACCGAAGCGGTTGTAGTTTTTGACTGAAGCAGTCGTAGTGGAGTGCTTCACTCAAGGGCATGATGGCACTGCCCAAACTGGGGCCCAAACTGGCAGCACCTGGGTCTCCAGGCCAGATCTCTAACCATTACACTACATTTGCATAAAATTGCATAATTTCACTCTGATTACTTTGACTCACTGTCAAAATGAATGTCCACAACAACAGTAATAATGGCTAGGTATCACCATTAGCAGTGTCGCCCTCGACACTAACGTCACGGTTATAATTATTGCCGTATATCAGAAGAGAGAGAGAACAAGACGCAGCGGCAGGTGTGTGACGTCGGGCAGGCCGGGGGTCTCCGGAGGGCAGGGATCCTGCAGGCTGTGAGCCAATTCTGCCTCTGCTAACACGGAGGACCAGGGAGGGCGGAGCCATCCCATAAGTCAGTGGGGTGGGTTCCCAGGGGCTCGGGGGTGGTGGGGGGGGGGGGGGCGGATTGGCCGGGGCGTGGCTGCTCACCCGTTCCCGCGGTGATGAACGGTAACACAGTCGTATCTCAGGACCGTGTACTCCGGGCCCACCGTTACCTGCTGGTCGACTCTGGCCTGTGCGCGCAGAACCAGGGAGAACAGGGGAGAGGTGTGGGAAAGGGGGAGAACAGAGTGAGAGAGATACAGAGAGAGGGTAGAAGAGAGGAGGGGTGGTGGGGGGGGGGACGGGGCAGAGCAATACTAGTCATTCTCTCTTTGTTGCCCTCTCAATGTACTTTCAGTGATGATTATGATGGTGATGGTGATAATGATGTAATAAACAACAGTCAGGTGGGCACTTTGTGAGTGACAGGTCAAATGGGGGGAGGGGCCCTGACAATGTGTGCCAGTATATGTGTCCCTCAGTGCCTGTGTGAGAACAGGAGATCTGTGAAGGGGGGGGGGAGTGAGAGGAAGAGAGAGAGTGAGTGAGGAGAAGAGAAAGAAAGAGAGAGAGAGGGAGAGAGGGAAGGAGAGAGAGAGAGTGGGGGGGAGGAAATGGAAGAGATGTGAGAGGAGGTATGGAGAGCTGTAGGGAGGAAGAGAGAGGGAGAGAATAGGTGACAGAGGGAGGAGGGTGGGAAAGAGGGAAGAGAGAGCATGGCAGCTTGACAGGGGACTTACTGCATCATCATTCTCCCTCTTAAAACATATTAAACCATATTCATCCATCCATCCATCTTAACCCACTTATCCTGAACAGGGTCACAGGGGGGCTGGAGCCTATCCCAGCATACATTGGGTGAAAGGCAGGAATACCTGGACAGGTCGCCAGTCCATCGCAGGGCACACACACACCATTCACACACACTCATACCTATGGGCAATTTAGACTCTCCAATCAGCCTGTCCCGCATGTCTTTGGACTGTGGGAGGAAACCGGAGTACCCGGAGGAAACCCACGCAGACACGGGGAGAACATGCAAACTCCACACAGAGAGGCCCCGGCCGACTGGGATTCGAACCCAGGACCTCCTTGCTGTGAGGCGGCAGTGCTACCCACTGCACCATCCATGCCACTCATTACCATATTATCACCCTGTTATTCTGTTATTGGTTTTGTTTCCTGTGAAAGTGATGTTAAACCGGTAACCCGTTCGTCTGTTCAGACCACCAGAGCTGTTATTGTCCGAGTCAAGATTTTACCCGGTGACTAGCTGTTTGTATTCTGTTTGATTGAATGGTGTTTATGCCCCGGCAATATGTAGCTATCCTATTTCATGTCAATAGAGCACTTGAAATGAAATTGAGAAGGAGAGAGGGAGAGAGAGAGGGTGAAAACGGAGAGGTGAGGGGAAGGTGAGAGACAGAAGAGGAAAGGATAGGCAAGGAAACGAGGAGAGAGAGGGAGAGAGGGAGTGAGAGAGAGAGAGAGATGGGAGAACAGTGAGGGGAAGAGGAATGAAGGAGAACGAGAGGACGGAGGGATGAGAAAGGAGAGAGAGGAAGAGGAAGAATGAAGCAGGAATAAAGATTTGAAGAGAGAGAGAGTCAAGAAGGAAGGGGATGTATGAAAGTCTGCGGAGAGGAGAGGAGAAGAGGGGAGAGGAGAGGAGAGGAGGGAGAGGAGAGGAGGAGAGAGAGGAGAGAGGAGAGGAGAGGGGGGAGAGGAGAGGAGAGAAGAGAGAGGAGAGGAGGGCAGAGAAGAGGAGAAGAGGAGAGAAGAGAGAGGAGAGGAGGAGAGGGGAGAGGAGGGGAGAGGAGAGGAGAGGAGGGGAGAGAAGAGAAGAGGAGAAGAGGGGAGAGGAGAGGAGAGGATAGGAGAGGAGAGGAGAGGAGAAGAGGGGAGAGGAGAGAGGAAGGCGCTGAAGAGGGTGATATGAGAATGGGCGGAGGCTGAAGAAACGTTGTTGAGAGAGAGAGAGGATCGGACCAGGGCGGAGCATCACAGAGTCACAGAACGTCACAGAGCATCACAGAGTCACAGAACGTCACAGAGTCACAGAGCGTCACAGAGCATCACAGAGTCACAGAACGTCACAGAGCATCACAGAGCGTCACAGAGTCACAGAGCGTCACAGAGTCACAGAGCGTCACAGAGTCACAGAGCGTCACAGAGCATCACAGAGTCACAGAACGTCACAGAGCATCACAGAACGTCACAGAGCGTCACAGAGTCACAGAGTCACAGAGTCACAGAACGTCACAGAGCATCACAGAACGTCACAGAGCGTCACAGAGTCACAGAACGTCACAGAGTCACAGAGCGTCACAGAGCATCACAGAGTCACAGAACGTCACAGAGCATCACAGAGCGTCACAGAGTCACAGAGCGTCACAGAGTCACAGAACGTCACAGAGCATCACAGAGCGTCACAGAGTCACAGAACGTCACAGAGCGTCACAGAACGTCACAGAGTCACAGAGCATCACAGAGTCACAGAGCATCACAGAGTCACAGAGCATCACAGAGCGTCACAGAACGTCACAGAACGTCACAGAGTCACAGAGTCACAGAGCATCACAGAGTCACAGAGCATCACAGAGCGTCACAGAACGTCACAGAACGTCACAGAACGTCACAGAGTCACAGAGTCACAGAGCATCACAGAGTCACAGAGCATCACAGAGCGTCACAGAACGTCACAGAACGTCACAGAACGTCACAGAACGTCACAGAGCGTCACAGAACATCACAGAATGCCACAGAACGCCACAGAACATCACGGCGGCCGCCCCAAACGCAGTTCCCCTCTCCCTCCTCAGGGGGCGCCGCCGAGACCCCGGCGGAGCGGCCCGGAAGCGCGGCAGCATATGGCCCTGTTTTATGAGCAGGAGCAGTGCCAGTGTCGGGGAGAACATCAGCGTTTATCGCCCGGGGATCACGGCGTGTTACACGCCCGCCTGTTTGGGCTTCATTCCGCACTAATCCGAGGAGGCCAGCGTAAAATGAAAACACTAAATCACCGTTTCACAAAAGAATGGCTTCCTCCAGCATGCCTCACTGTCTCTCTCTCGCAGTCAGGACCGAGGTCCCTGCCCTGGAATCTCCTACTTTACCAATTTATGAATTCATTCTTTTTATTATTATAATTTTATGCTGATTGCATTCTTTGCATATGGGGCGTTAACTGCCTGTTTTATGTCCCTCCTCCCCCCCCCCTGTAATTTCTGGATAATTCTCCGCCTGTTTAGCATAGTGATAAAAGGGATTTAATCGATGCAGGTTTTGTCATGTAAAAACAAGATGATTATATACCATGGGTCGCAATATTAATAATGGGGTACAAGATTAAATATTTCCTCTGGAGGAAACTCAAAAACGCTAAAACGAGCAGCTGCTAGCAACTTTACTTGCTAAATCGATCAATCAGAGCCTTATCCATGGGAGCAACCTTCATTAAGGAGTGAATTACCCAGCATGCTTTGTGAAACATGACAAAAAGAAAGAGGCTGAGGGACTATGAGGGACGTAAACTGACGTAAAACAAAATGGACGCCCGAACAACAAAAAGAAATGAAAGGAAAAAGAATTGATGGAACAAAAATTTGTCACACTTTACAAAAGCGTGACTGAACTCCACGTCCTGCAGTGTCTGCAGTGCTACTCAACTCCACGTCCTGCAGTGCTACTCAACTCCACGTCCTGCAGTGTCTGCAGTGCTACTCAACCCCACATCCTGCAGGCCGCAGTGTCTGCAGATATTTGCTCCTACCGTGTGCTCCAATTACTAATTTGCTTATTATCTGAACCAAGCAGGTCAAATAATGAGTGAAATCAGGTGCTGCAGGATGTGGAGTTGAGTAGCACTGCAGGACGTGGAGTTGAGTAGCACTGCAGGACGTGGGGTTGAGTAGCACTGCAGACACTGCAGGACGTGGAGTTGAGTAGCACTGCAGACACTGCAGGACGTGGAGTTGAGTAGCACTGCAGGACGTAGAGTTGAGTAGCACTGCAGACACTGCAGGACGTGGAGTTGAGTAGCACTGCAGACACTGCAGGACGTGGAGTTGAGTAGCACTGCAGACACTGCAGGACGTGGGGTTGAGTAGCGCTGCAGACACTGCAGACACTGCAGGACGTGGGGTTGAGTAGCGCTGCAGACACTGCAGGACGTGGAGTTGAGTAGCGCTGCAGACACTGCAGGACGTGGGGTTGAGTAGCGCTGCAGACACTGCAGACACTGCAGGACGTGGGGTTGAGTAGCGCTGCAGACACTGCAGGACGTGGAGTTGAGTAGCGCTGCAGACACTGCAGGACGTGGAGTTGAGTAGCGCTGCAGACACTGCAGGACGTGGAGTTGAGTAGCACTGCAGACACTGCAGGACGTGGAGTTGAGTAGCACTGCAGACACTGCAGGACGTGGAGTTGAGTAGCACTGCAGACACTGCAGGACGTGGAGTTGAGTAGCACTGCAGACACTGCAGGACGTGGAGTTGAGTAGCACTGCAGGACGTAGAGTTGAGTAGCACTGCAGACACTGCAGGATGTGGAGTTGAGTAGCTCTGCAGACACTGCAGGATGTGGAGTTGAGTAGCACTGCAGGACGTGGAGTTCAGTAGCGCTGCAGACACTGCAGGACGTGGGGTTGAGTAGCGCTGCAGACACTGCAGGATGTGGAGTTGAGTAGCGCTGCAGACACTGCAGGACGTGGGGTTGAGTAGCACTGCAGACACTGCAGGACGTGGGGTTGAGTAGCGCTGCAGACACTGCAGGATGTGGAGTTGAGTAGCTCTGCAGACACTGCAGGATGTGGAGTTGAGTAGCACTGCAGGACGTGGAGTTGAGTAGCACTGCAGACACTGCAGGATGTGGAGTTGAGTAGCGCTGCAGACACTGCAGACACTGCAGATACTGCAGGACGTGGAGTTGAGTAGCACTGCTTTACAATAAGGTTCCATGAATTGGCATGGACTAATGTAGTCTACTACTGAGTAGGGGTGTGTATTGGCATGAAGCTGGCGATACGATACGTATCCCGATATAGGGGTGACGATACAATATATTGCGATATATTGCGATACTGTAGGCAAGACGATATATTGTGATTTTCCATCCCTATTTTCCATCAGAAAAAATCTGGCCAACTTTCAGAAAAATCCATAGCATAAAACACACAGTGATGCAAAAACATACTGTTTATTTTTAAAATATTTTTGTCAACATTTCTGTCTTCTGTCTATACAAAATAAAAAAATCTCATTAAAATAAAATACTTTAGGACAACTTGTGCAATAAAATAATGTCCTGTAGGACAACTTGCAGTGCATCCATTTAATTAAATAAACTTTTGCAGGATCCCTAAAAACAATGTAAACACTCTGTCAGTAGCATGTTAAAGCTTAGTTCTTGATCGTGAGATTTCTGTTGAGGAAGACGAGCTGGTCTACATGCCCAGCTTTCAGGACACTTCTCTGTGCTGTAACAATGTCTCCTGTGGTGGAAAACACCATCTCAGAGGACACACTTGTACCAGGAATACACAGGAAACGCTTTGCTACTGAGATGGGATAGCGTACCGTGGCTCCAGGGTCGTAATCATGTTTCAGAAACCCTCGTTCTCCACAACACTAAGAGGGCGGAGGTCTTTGCAAATAAACTGAATTATAGACAGCATTATTTTGGTCGCACGTGTCGAGGTTGGTGGTAACTTTGCTGCGTAAACTTGACCCAGCGTTCGCTGGGAAGAATCCACTCATTTTGCGTTAGCCGGACACCAGCTGCCTTCTTTCTCCTCGTGGAACCCAAAATGAGTCCACACGTCAGCTTTGAATGCTGCGGGAGCCGGTTTGATTTGCTGAGCTTCAGCCATAGCATAGTTTCAGCAACAAAATGGCGAGACGCATGAGTTTCAAACAGTCACGACGAGGCCTGTGCGCTCGCGAGATCTTAAAAAAGCATAGTCTAATGGCTAACCGAAATGCCATCAGTAGCGGCCACATTAAATATTATGGAAAAAAAAATATATATATATATATATATATATATATATATATATATTTATTATTATTATTTGTTTAATTAATAAAATATCGATATTGCACTTTAGAGGATCGATTTAAAATCACGGCACGAAGTATCGCGATATTGAGGTGAATCGATTTTTTCTAACACCCCTACTACTGAGGAGTTCATCTGTATAGCTCTGTTAACGTATACGTACATAATTCATTCATGTTCATTCATTCAACTACATTTCTTATTGCCAATTCATATTGGAATGAAAACAATAGTTAATGTATTTGTTAATGGTTAACTAATTATAAGTTCATCCTATGGTTTGCTAATGTATAAATATCAGGTAACAAATACGTTAGATGTTAACAAATGCATTTACTGACAAAAAGTTAATTTTGTGCTAAATTAATGTATTTCTCAAAGATCAATTCATGTTCACAGCTACATTCGTTAATGCAAATTCATGAACCGTATCGTAAAGTGTGAAAAAATTAGGAACAAGTGAAAAGACAGCTTCACAGATACATAGAACTGGTGTAATTACCCAGTATTTACGCATTTTTATTCCCCGGGTCAAGGCTGTTTTGAGGTCTCCTGATAGTCCCACACAACAGAGGACACAAAGGGTATTTAGTGCTGAGATCTGATCAGAATCTGGGCTGAATGATGCGATCTCTGTGCAGGAAGGGAGGCTGGAGTGACCGGAAAGGTTTATTAAAAGGCTCAAATTGAGTTTCTGATCAGCGCAGAGTGCCTTCCCAAGGCTCGGTCCGGTCCGTGTGTCAGGGAGTCCGGTTCCCGCCACCCTGCTGGATAAATCGTGTTCTGGTTTCTTTTTTCAAATTGCACAAAGCGCTCAGGTCAATTGAATGTTTTCCATTTCCATTCAGCTTTAACACAATTCAATTGTTCTTCAGTGGGCAGAGCCAGTGTGTGTGTGTGTGTGTGTGTGTGTGTGTGTGTGTGTGTGAATGTGTGTGTGTGACCCGCAATTTAGCCACAGACTGTTCCTGGAGCTCCATCTGTTTCTCTACCTCCATCTTATCCACCACTCCATCTCCGGGGGTTTACTGATCATCATCATCATCATCATCATCATCATCACCAGAAAATACATTATTACAAATACAAAGGCCTTTATTACTTATTGAAGTAAGGCCATTTGATAACCATAGGATTATTATTATAAATAATAATAATAATAATAATAATAATAATAATAATGTTGCTGCTAATTCATGCACTTCAAACATCCCAGGTGGTTTGCTATATTGTGCATATGAAGCGTGTTATTTTCTTTGTAGTTCAAACAGTTTGCCATTTGATGCGTAACATTTTAAATATTCCAGAAATGAAGGATGATGATGAATTTAATGCGTGCCCTTTTATGAGAGAGAGAGAGAGAGAGAGAGAAAGAGAGGAGGGGGAGGCAGAGGGGATGAGAAGATAAAAGAGGGGGAAGAGAAAGAGAGAAAAAAATAGATTTTTTTCGCGCGTTCAGATTAGTGTCACATATACCTCGTTATTTCTCGCTGCCTTTCAAAGGGAATCCTGACCCCAACACCTCTGGCCCGCTGTGGTTTTCAGGCTGTTGATCGGCCGTAAGCTGGGGGCTTTGATGCAGTTATGCAAGCGTGCGATCGCAGTGCCATCCGCTCACCGAGCACGCGTCTCCGAGCGAGGCATCCACCTCCACTTCCTCCCCCTCCCCTGACCTCTGAACCCCGGAGAGCAGTTTCCTGCAATCCCCTTCTTCTTTCCCCGTTAACGCGCTCGTTAATCCACGAGATAAAGATGCGCAGACGCGCCTTTGATACTTCTAAACGGGGGAAAATAACAAAATGTCATTTTGACAGGCCTTTTCTAAACATCAAAGCTGGAGGTCTGCCCATTGCATGGTCGTACGACTGTTTGTAAATGACATGTTACTTACAAAGGAAATATCATCTCCTAAAGACCAAAGCATGACTTTATCAGAAGTTAACTGCTTTCAGTGTAAAATAGCTCATTTAAAATGTCAAATGAATAAAATGGGTTTAATATCACAGCATTTGTTGTCTTTGGTTCTTTCTGCATACCTATTAAAAACATAACGATGTTGGTCGTACTGGGTCATACACTCAGTGTGCAATTTATTAGGTATTTATTAGACTTATTTTTTTAGACTTAAAGTGCACACTGAGTCCATCCTATTTCCATCCTTTTGGCCCCGCTCATTCCTTTCATGATATAAACACATAAACAAATAGCTAAATACGTACCAAGTGTGGCAGGCAAGGCAATGATCACTTTATTCACTGTCCTCTGTTGCATACAAGTACTTCAGAAGCCGGGTCCAAAAGGCGCCATGTAGCCTAGTGGCTAAGGTACATGACAGGGACTCGGGAGGTTGTTGGTTCAAGCCCCGGTGTAGCCACGCATCTGCACTGTTGTTGAGCCCTTGAGCAAGCCCTTTAACCCTATATTGATTCCCGGGCGCTGCACCGTGGCAATAAAGTGCATCTTTTTTCCAAAGCGATTTCTCTCTTCTACTCTTTGTCCTCTCTCATTTGTGAGGTGACCCAATTCCTCAGAGCTTTGTGTTCGTTGGGCTGGCACGGGAACAGGCACCTCAGTCCACATGACCAGGCTGTAGAGAGGCAGGTCTTCCATCAACTGCATATCAGGTGATGAGCTGTCATTGCAGGAGGGAAAAACCTTGGCAAACTTGCAGGACTTTGCTGTTAACAAGAGCCATTCCTGTTTTTCCACATCTCGTAAGGAAGCTGTCATTTGTCCAAGTTCAGAGTGCCGGAAACCACCCTACAGCTAAAGATAATGTAAGTAGATAACGTTAGAGTATATAGAGTTGAGCCAAAAACCAGGTAGCCTTCTCTCCAGTGTCAATAAAGCTTTGTCCTCCATCTTTAATCAGAAAGTATAGGATTACAGATCAGCCATGGCCTGTTACAGATGGAAAGTTCTCATGACCTGAGCTCCTCACAAGTGACTGAGCTGAGGAAGGTGGGCTTCCTACACAGGCCACTTTTATTCCAGACAGGCTTGTGCAGGTATTCCACGGGTCTCCCGGATTCAAACCACATCTCCTGCACTCCTCCCAACCGTAAAAAAAAAGCTTTAATATCACACAATCTTGTGGAAGAGTCACTGGTTTGGGCAATTTACTGCGCAGGGTCACCTCGTAATGAAGTCCTCTGATAGCTGATAGCCCCCTCCCCTCACCAAAATAACATCCCCTTTGACACGCATCCTGAAGCCTTGTTGCTTGTGGCAGTAGTGGCCTGTAGCGTAGTGGTCAGGGTAAATGACTGGGACACACAAGGTCGGTGGTTCTAATCCCGGTGTAGCCACAATAAGATCCGCACAGCCGTTGGGCCCTTGAGCAAGGCCCTTAACCCTGCATTGCTCCAGGGGAGGATTGTCTCCTGCTTAGTCTAATCAACTGTATGTCGCTCGGGATAAGAGCATCTGCCAAATGCCAATAATGTAATGCAAGTCTGGGCGATCTGGGAGCTTTAAGCAGACAATGCCGCTTCGCCCTTACCTCAGTTCCTGAGTCCACAGGTCCTCTCGCCACCAAGTGTTTTTCTTCCCACCGGTGAGTTATTTTTTATTAATTTTTTTTACTTGCTTGCTTTCTGGGCAATTTTCCTTCCATCACTCTACGAAGCGTCTTTGTGACAATTCTTTGTAAAAAAAGCTCCGTACAAAATAAAATTGATTTGATTTGATTTGATGGCAGGTGAACCGTATTCTCGGGCCCGCTCCCCGAAACGACACGTTTTACTGGGCCGCCTAGCACGCAACAAAAGCTTGGGCGCGCCAGAGCTGAATTCTTCTTTTAAAGGCTCTTCAGTGCGTTTTTCCCAGCATGAAAGGTTGCGTTTCTAATTACAGGGCGTTGCAACTTTGAGGAGGGACCTCCGTCTCTGATCACGCTGGGCCAGATTTACCCCCTTATTATGACTGACCGGTGGTCTCCAGAGCACAGTGAATTTACCCATCCCCGCATTTATTATTTCAAACCAATACTTGTGGTCTGTTTGATCTGAAGCTTTCTGGACTCAAAGATGAAAGAGGCAATATCCCCATAAGTAATATATCCTGCATTAAAATAAGTTGACTGATCTTTATTAAATACGATATTCAGGTCCACTTATGGCCTACTTCCAAGCCAGCTGGACCGTCTTGGTCATTTTATAATCCATGCAAGCATTGTTATAGGACTCCGGTTCCTCTTCAATCCTCAACTCGGTCGTAGCAGGAGTGCCAAGACAGCATGCTAACTTCTTGGGAGAAATTTGGTTTAAAGAACACTCTTGTAAAAGGCCAAAGAAATTCACCTCAGTACAGAAACATAAAAAGTAATGTAAATGACCAGGAAGCCCATCTGGCCCCGGTATTTAACCTGAAGTAAAAGCCCCTTTATGTACATGATTTGAGGTGGGTTATTGATGGAGTCCTGATTCAGGACCATGAATGTTGAGACTCGCGTATTTCCTCTGCCAGTCGTTCTATCGTGATAGGATCAGAAAGATAATGGCATTTTCCCACTTGTATTCCCTTACACAAAAATATATGATTCATTTTCATATGCAATATACAATATATTCATAGGTTTTTCTTGCTTTTTTTTTTTTCTAATTATATTTTCAGCATTTATCAAACTCTAACACTCACTCGCTTGAATATATTGCCAGTGATACCATTTATTATCCCATTGGTCTTATTGATAAAGCAGAATTTAATGAACGTATTTGTCCGTCTTCAATTCATGCGAACGCCCACATTCGTTAATGGCAGTTATTTTAAAGAGAGAGCGGACTTCCGGATTCTTTCAGCCGTGCGTCTGTGCAATATAAGCGTCTGTGAGTCCTCCCCGCCTGCGGGTGGCGCCAGAGACTCTCCTTAGCAGACGGGTTCAGGTGGAACCTCCCCGGGGCGTCTCTCTCCTCCTGCAGCAAGGACACGCCGAGGTCGTGACCCCGCGGAGGAAAGCCATCTGTTAGGCCTGCCCCGCAATCTCCTTCATTCGCTCTACAAAATGGAGGAAAGTGTCGGTGGCTGGCACTGACAGGAGCCAGCTGGGGGTTTCAGCTGCATACAGATGAGGAAGGAGGGGGAGAGGGGGGAGAGATAGGAGGAACTAAGGACAAGGAGAGGGGAGAGAGAGGGGGAGTGAGAGGAGAGAGAGAGCGAGCATTTCAGGAGGGTGAGAGGGACGGAGAGAAAGGGAGGGAGGGACATAAAAAGGAATTGGGATGGACAGCAGATTTCCATCATCAGAGAAACGGGATGAAGCACCTGTATGTGTGTGTGTGTGTGTGATAGAGAGAGAGAGAGTGATGGTGTGTGTGCATATATGCACATGTGCATGTGTGTGTGAAAGAGAGAGTGTGAGAGTGTGTGTGTGATAGAGAGAGCGAGAGAGAGAATGTGTGTGTGCATGTATGCACACGCCCAGGTGTGTGTGTGTGAGAGAGAGATTGAAGGTGCATGTGTGTGTGTGTGTGAGAGAGATTGAAGGTGCATGTGTGTGTGTGTGTGTGTGTGTGTATATATGTATGTGTGTATGTGTGTTTCGCAGTGGTTCTAATCAGAAGCAAACAAGCAATGGGAAATAGCATGTGCCAGGCAGATACGAGCCCTGAGTACATGCGTGTTTATACATACTCCTCGAGCCAATCACCACCCTGACGGTCATACATTCTTCTCTGTGCATAAATATGAGTCCTTCATACACAGGACGTGTGAATCCATTCATTTTATTACTATTACGAGAGACAAGGAGAGAGACAGAGCAGGAGAAAATGAGAGAGAGAAAGAGAGAGAGAGAGAGAGAGAGAGAGAGAGAATTAGTAGGCCTCAAATAAAGGCCTAATGTGGCGTTCATTCCCAGCCTCCTCTACAGTGTGAACGTGCTGCATCAGAAGCCCCTCTGCGGCACGCCATGACCAACAGCCGTCCCTCACGCATCACACTGGGAGCTCTGCCCTTGGCCCGGGTTCATTCACACGGCCGCGCTTCAATCAGGCGGCGTCTTCACTGAGCCCCCAACGTGCTAATGGGGCCGGGGGGGGCAGCCGTTGATAAACTCGGTATGTTAAAGGTACAACAGGTAATTTCGGACTTCTAACGGTCAAGAGAGGAATAGCGGCAACAGACACCTTCAAACCACAACACTATTTATCCCTCCCCCCTTCTCTGTGAACGTGCTGATGTTGAAACGCCATTGGCTGTGGCAATTACAACCAATTTTCAACCAACGAGCCGGAATTATTGTACAGCCGTACGATGTTTCGGTACGGAG
Organism: Conger conger; assembly: GCF_963514075.1. Classification (NCBI taxonomy): domain Eukaryota; kingdom Metazoa; phylum Chordata; class Actinopteri; order Anguilliformes; family Congridae; genus Conger; species Conger conger. Next base: position 61,918,253 of record NC_083764.1, on the reverse strand, counting down.
TGCCGGGCCGTCAACTGCATATTTTCAAACACGAATTTAAGGACTATAAACACAGGCAGAGGGCGAGTCAGCATGTCAGTGAGCCTTTGTCAATGATAGGAAGGGATCTACAATGGTGGTGGAGCAATGGTTTAACACAAAAATCTTACCCGTTGTACCTTCGAAGACCGAACCCCGATCCGGGACATGACGACTTGTCTCTCCGCAGGGAGCAGCCGTTCGGACAGAACTCTCCGGAAGCCGTCTCACATTTCGCGTCGTTTGTCGGACCTCGTTGACATGGCGCCGACCATTTTGGTTCAAATATTTGAGAGTTTAAGAGTGAACAGTGGCACCCTGGGATACCCTACAGCCTCCCAACATTACAATGCTTTCATTTGGACTCCAATTTAGTGTTTTGATGTATGTCATGCAGAACAATTATAGGCAATAATAAAAAATGTTGGTCCCACTTCACAATAAGTTTCATGACTTGGCATTAACTAATGTAGTTCTTAACATTAATTAATGATGGACAAGTACATTAATTAACCATTATGTGTCATTAGTTAATGCATTTGTTAACAACTAACTCACATATTCGTTATACATTAACTAACATTATATTTATACAAGGATGAACTTATTATTAGTTAACAAATACATTAACTGATTTTTTCATTCCAATATGAATTGGCAATAACTAATGAAGTTGTTGATGACCTACAAATACATTAACAGAACTGTACAGATCAACTTCTCGGTAGCGGTTAGTTAACAGCTACACTAGTTCATGCCAATTCATGGATCATTATTGTAAAGTGTGACCAAAAGTGTTTTTGATAATGGACAATCCATCCAGAAATGGAAATATACAGTAGCTATGAATTATTTGTGTTGGACTCAATCTTGGCCTCTGGCCTCTTGTTGGCTAGCTACCGTGTTCAAACTGGAGGCCATTAAGGCAGGTCTCTTCACTTATGAACAATATTAAATAAAAACAGTTTTCACAAAGTAACCCGTATAATGGAAATGCACCTTCTGAACAAAATGTTTCATATTTTCTTTGATTGATCTTCCCGGAAGAAACGTAATTGACAATCACTTGTATTTGGAAAAACCAGCCATTCATAATTAGCGTTTATCTCGGGCCGTTGTCAACGAATGCACCCGGCTGTTTGACAACATGCCAATTAAGCGCTGATGACTATCGGAACACGTAAATGACAATTAGTGTTATTATTAGACGGGGAATGAAGAGTTCTGGTGAGCCCACTTCCACCGCTTGAAGCAGCTACTGCACTGTAACCATCTCTCCCCCTCCCACAACTCTCTCTCTCTCACACACTCACACACACACACACACACACACACAGGCACACACACACACTCACACACACACACACACACACACACACACTCACACACACACACACACACACACACACAGGCACACACACACACACATACACACAGGCACACACACACACACAGGCACACACACACACACACACATACACACACACACACACACACACACACACATACACACACACACACACACATACACACTCACATACACACACACACACAGGCACACACACACATACACACTCACATACACACACACAGGCACACACACTCACATATACACAAACTCACACTCACAGGCAGACACACACACACACACACTCACATATACGCACATTCACAGTGACACACACACACACACACACAGTGACACACACACAGGCACAGACACACACATATGCATGCATGCACACACCTCCCCTTCAAACATGTTCATTAATTCATGCATCTAAATGCACTTAGCGCTGCCTGAGATGAATTGAAATCTGTACAGCAGTCAGCTGTGCTGAGTGTAATGGACCCCCTCCCTCCCCCTTAGATGGACCAGCCCAGTGACACACTCCTATTACTGCTGTCATTAGTGTACAGCTCAGTCCTCATAGGAGTGTGCCAGCTGTGTGTGTGTGTGTGTGTGTGTGTGTGTGTGTGTGTGTGTGTGTCTGAGGGTGGTTTTGTGTGTGTGTGTGAGTCTGAGGGTGGTTGTGTGTGTGTGTGTCTGAGGGTGGTGGTTGTGTGTGTGTGTGTGTGTGTGTGTGTGTGAGTCTGAGGGTGGTTGTGTGTGTGTGTGTGTGTGTGTGTGTCTGAGGGTGGTTGTGTGTGTGTGTGTGTGTCTGAGGGTGGTTGTGTGTGTGTGTGTGTGTGTGTGTCTGAGGGTGGTGGTTGTGTGTGTGTGTGTGTGTAAGAAAGAATGACCATTTTGGCGACATCACAGAAAGTGAAGATGAAGAGCCACTTCCAGGAAAGTGGAACCAGGAACCTTCTCCAGGTGAGGAGAGAACCTTCTCCAGGTGAGGGGAGAGCAGGAAGGCCTGAGCCTGGGGCAGCCAGAGCCATGACTTACAGGGAGGAACCTAGCCTGGGGAGCCAGAGGGGCAGGGGGGAGTGAATTAGACGGACACGGACCATGAAGCCGGCCCCCCTGGGCCCAGTCTGACCAACACTCTGTCAGAACCAGTGACCCACACCCACAGGGGAGTCACAGTAATGTCTGCTTCAAAGCTGAATTAACATCTCTCTGTCCCTCTCATTCTCTCTCTCACCCTCTCTCTCTCTCTCCTATTCCTCTTCTCAGCCTCCTAGGACTGTCCGACTCTGTACCTGGATATCTACCATCACGTAGGTTTTCACCACAACCGGAACAGAACACACTTCATATGACTTCTAGGAACAGGATGGTAGTAGATCTCCAGGAACAGGATGGTAGACCTCCAGGAACAGCGTAGTATACCTCCAGGAACAGGATGGTAGTAGATCTCCAGGAACAGGATGGTAGACCTCCAGGAACAGCGTAGTATACCTCCAGGAACAGGATGGTAGACCTCCAGGAACAGGGAGGTAGACCTCTGGGAACAGGATGGTAGACCTCCAGGAACAGGATGGTAGACCTCCAGGAACAGGATAGTAGACCTCCAGGAACAGGATGGTAGACCTCCAGGAACAGGAAGGTAGACCTCCAGGAACAGGATAGTAGACCTCTGGGAACAGGTTTGGGGAGGCCTGCACAAGCTCTACTGGTGCTTGTTACAAGCTAAAGGCTAAAGCCGACATTGGCTCAGGCGATAAGAGCCGTCGTCAGGCAGTCGGAGGGCTGCCAGTGTCCCTGAGCAAGACACCTAACCCCCAATCGCTCCTGATGAGCTGGTTGGTGTCTTGCATGGCAGCCAATCGCCATTGGAATGTGAGTGGAGGGGGTGGAGCTCTGAAAGAAGAGAAAGATGAGTGACAGATGTGAGACTGAAAATGGACAGAGAAGGTGAAAGACAAGATGGCAAAATGAAGAATGAGAGATAGAGAGCGAGAGAGATAGAAAGGGAGAAAGAGGGAGAGAGAGCAAGAGAGAGGGAGAAAGCAAGAGAGAAAAAAGAAAGAAAGAGAGAGAGGGAGAGATAGAGAGAACGAGAGAAAGAGAGAGGGAGGGAGAGAATGAAGGAAAGCTGAGCAGACTAAAAATAAAGACCAAAATACCAAAATAGGGGTCTGGGACAAAGTAGTGGCAAATAAGAGATGAATAAGAAAAGAAAGTGACAAGAGGGAGGGAGAGATATAGAGGGAGAGAGAGAGAAAGAGAGAGAGGGAGAGAGAGAGAGAATGAAGGAAAGCTGAGCAGCCTAAAAATATGAAAGACCAAAATAGGGGTCCGGTGGGAAAAAACTGTAGAAAATAAGATAAATAAGAAAAGAAAGTAACAGGAGAGAAGGAGAGAGAGAGGGATGAGGTAGGAGGGAAGGAAAGGGGGAAGACAGAGGACAGATAAAATGGGAGAGAGCAGAGATGAGGTAAGGAAGAGAAAGATAGATGTGAATGAGGATAAGGATGAGGAACCTGAGAAGATGGAGAGATAGAGGAGAAGAGGGAAAGCAAACAGAGAGGGAGCAGCAGTGAGGAGAGAGAGACGGAGAGAGAGACGGGAACAGGGGATAGAGGGGTGGAGGTAGAGAGAAGAGAGAGATGGAGTGAGAGAATGGGTGGAAGGAAAGAGGGAGAGAGAGGAAAGATGGACTGAGAGATTGTTATTTTTACTGTCCATATTAATGTTTTTCATTCAGCAATTCATGTAGATTGTCTGTAGGTTATTTATATTGTATGTATTTAATTACATATATATATATATACATACATATACATATATATATATACATACATATACATATTATACATATTATTCCAGAGTATTAACTCTACGTTTTTGTGTCATTGCTATCTGTCTTATTGTTAATTGCTTTGGCAATATTATTTGTATACAGTCATGGCAATAAAACATTATTGAATTGAACTGAGAGAGAGAGCGCGAGAGAGAGAAAAGAGATACAGAGAGAGAGAGGAAGGAACAGAGACAGAGAGAGGGAGGAACAGAGAGAGAGAGAGAGACAAAGAGAGGGGGAGAAAGAAAAGGAGAGAAAGGGGGAGAGAGAGATACAATTTACAATTATTGCACAATTATAGATTTTCTGTTTATTGTTCATTGTTGTTCATCCAACAAGTGTCCTTAATTTGCCATGCCAGTAAAGCATTTTGAGTGGAATTGAATGGAGAGAGGCCAGCGGTAATGAGATTTCGGGGGGATCTCGGACAGGGGCCCGTCTGTGGAGCGTTCCTGGGCGTTGTCTGTCACACGCCGTCTCCATGGTCCCCGCCCGCAGACACCAGGGGGTCACGACCCCCGCGGCGGAACACCAACGAAGAAGAGAGGAAGGAGGAGCGAAAGATCAGGACGCGGGCCGTTCTAACAGTAGCCCCCGTCTCTATAAATCACTCCCGGACTCAGTCACCCAATTACAGGCACACTGCAGCACACTGCTCCAGGAGAGACACTCACCAGCTACACATCACAGCGAGGAAGCCAATTAGGCCCGTTATCACACCGTAATTACTGTGTAATTCACATGCAATTACAAGTAATACAGATCAATGCGGACCCGAAGGACTTTAATTACATGCCAAGCTCTCGCCACCATAAGCCTAGCAGAAAACCCCTGGCCTAATTCTACCATTTCACCGTACGCTAATTTATATCTTACATATTGCGTACATTTAGTTGCATGTTTGTATGTTACCAGAGTATTCTTCCAAAAACTAAAACTGCATTAAATATGATGTTACGGGCTGGAAAGAATAATCTCAGGCAGATGCTACACGCTCGGTGCCCAAGGGAAATATCAGCCACACTAAATAAAAACTGACATTTATGTTTATAATCGTCGATAAACACGGTTTAATCTGTTCATATGTACAGCCCCAGGAAACATATCATTGCTGCACACACTGCTTTGCGGTACATTTTTATTCTAGACCAGGAACCCCTGAGTCCTCTACCCCTGCCACTGCAAAGCCAGCAGGTAATCATAATTATAATGACCTGTCAGCTGACGGTGAAGTTTTTTTTGGATAAAGGCCATTTGGAGACCATTTACCACTGACCTTCTCTCATTACCTTCTCTCATTAACAATGCATTTCTGTCCACAGAACTGCTGCTCGCTGGATGTTTTTCGTTTATCACACCGTTCTCTGTGAAAATCCCAGGAGATCAGCAGTTTCTGAGATACTCAAACCACCCTGTCTGGCGCCAACAATCATTCCACGGACAAATTCACTTCGATCACATTTCTTCCCCATTCTGAACATCTCGACCGCGTCCGCATGCTTTTGTGCATGTAGTTGTTGCCACATGATTGGCTGTGATTAAATATTTGCATTAACACGCTGGTGTCCAGTTCTACGTAATAAAGTGCTCACTATATGGCTTTAATATGGGTTATGCGTGAGGTTAGGATGTGGACCTGCGCCCCCTTGTGGAGGTAACAGGCGCAGGTCTGCCCTGTCAGAGAGTAACATTCCTGTCCACTCTGCGCTGAGATGCTGTCACTGCTGTTCAATGTCACTGCCCTGCCGAGAGACTCCACCACACTGCCATCTAGTGGCGGCCCCGGAGAAAGACACCCTGCAACCGGCGCAAGCCACCTGTTCACTCATGGGGACCCAGGCTAAACACGTCAGCACGCAGGCGCGCCTGTGTACATGCACACGTATGTGAGCTCACACTCTTACTCGCAGGCGGGCACAATCAAACACTCACACGCATGCAGAAACACATAGGCACACGTGCATACATGCACATATACACAGGCACACGTGCATACATGCACATATACACAGGCACACACGCATACATGCACATATACACAGGCACACACGCATACATGCACATATACACAGGCACACGCGCATACATGCACATATACACAGGCACACGTGCATACATGCACGCGCACACAAGCAAACACACACATGCAAACACGCACACACACAAACCCTACATGCATCAATCCTGCCTATTTGCAAGGTTGCACAGAAAGGACTGTTTCATTCAGAAGGTAGCGAGAGAAAGCGCACAGTTCAGACCAGTAATGCTTCTGATGTTGCTCCAGCGCACAGCCAGCTAACCACACACGCATCCATTAACCTTAATGCACATTTAAACCGGCCATTTAGCAATTTTCCCGTTCACTTCCTAAAAAGTGTTAGCGTGCGCGTCTGTCTTTTTTATAAATAAAGAGTACTTTCATTTTTATATATGCAATTCCAATTGTTATTCAGCTAGCCAGCAGTCCTACAGTTGTATTACATTCCAGCTGAGTAATGGCACATAAGTATTGACCAAACATATACACACACACACACACACACGCACACACACACACACATACACATGCACAAGCACACACACGCACAAAAACATACACACACAGGCACACACACACACACACACACACACACACACACACACACATACAACCATGTAGTCGAATAGCTATTAAGAAGACATTCCAACCTGAAAAGAATACTATATTGAGTTTTGAAGACCTACCTCTTCATAACAGGTATCTACCAAACATTCAGCTCTCATCACATTCGTTGCTAGTGTGTGTGTGTGTGTGTGTGTGCGTGTGCGTGCGTGCGTGCCTGCGTGCGTGCGTGCGTGCGTGTGCGTGTGCGTGTGCCTGTGTGTGTGTATACTCAATGAGATCAGCAGGTTCTCAGACACTCAAACCACCCTGTCTGGCACCAACAATCATTCCATGGTCAAAATCACTTCGATAAAATTTGTTCCCCCATTCTGATGGTTGATGTGAACATTAACTGACGCTCCTGACCAATATCTACACGCATTTCACTGCTGCCGCATGATTGGCTGACTAGATAATCGCACAAATAAGTAGGTGTACAGGCGATCGTAATAGTGTATACGTGCATATATATATTTATATATATACATATATATATATATATATACATAATGCACATACTTTACTGACAACTTTGTTTCTGAAGTTTGAATTGATCTCCAAACATGGATTTTGAGTTCATTTAAAGGTTTCTCAAAAAAAGTGATTTGATGCAGTTCAATATAAAACTGCACCTGGCTGCCAACCTGCTTAAATTGTAAATTGACTGGAATATTTGTGAGGCTGGGAAAGGTCCGGAGATCTATCTACCATTAAGCTGTGGGCTTTCTCCCCGGGACTGCACCTCACCATTGCTCCAGAATTTAATTTGTCTCCGTGCGCAAAAATTTAAAAAACATACCAGGGAGTCAGCAAGCCTACCAGCGCCACTTTATATAATTTTTACAGGATTGTGACTCCAAATAATCTGGACTTTTCTGGAATTAAACAGAAGTGCTCCTCCCGTAATGATTAAGGAAATAAAAATGAAAAAAAAAAGGCGTTTATTTCCCCCTGCTGGCCACAGTGTGGTACTGCATGCCAATTAGAAGCTTCCTCAGAAAGGACACCAGACCCCAATTCAGTGTTATTGTCCTTTATCGATCCCTGCCGTTGGGAGGTTAGAAACACTGCTCCGAGTTGAGGCTGTCCAGATACCTTTCCGCATCCTGCATCCAAAGTGTGCCTCTTTCACTCCGGTGAATATCACTGCTATGTTGAGAGGGGGGGGGGGAGACCAAAAGCCTGGAGACCAAAAGCCATTAGATTGATTGGCGCCTTCTTAATCGCATTATCAGCGCCAAAGGCCCAGACACCGGCAGAGCCAGCGGTGGTTGGGGGGGTGGGAGTAGCATGAGTTGTTCCTCATGTGTCCATGGCAACCACCGGCACTTTGAGGGTAGAGTACCCACAATGCCCTGCTTCCACAGGTCCATAACTGCAGTGGCCGACCTAGGAATTAAACTTGCAGTGATTCGCAAATTAGTAGGGGTTTATCTTCTCAAAATAAGTCGAAATAAACTCCAATTCCCAAGTGCAGTGATGGGGACACTGTGCTGTAGGAGACGCCGTCTTTTCTAAACTCTAAACCGAGGTCCTCACCGCCTGTGGTCATTACAGATCCTATGAATGCTAAATTGCTGGCATTTATATAGCGCCTTTATCCAAAGCGCTGTACAATTGATGCTTCTCATTCACCCATTCATACACACACTCACACACCGACGGCGATTGGCTGCCATGCAAGGCGCCGACCTGCTCGTCAGGAGCATTTGGGGGTTAGGCGTCTTGCTCAGGGACACTTCGACACAGCCCGGGCGGGGGATCGAACCGGCAACCCTCCGACTGCCAGACGACTGCTCTTACTGCCTGAGCCATGTCGCCCCACTACCGGCACCATGACAACCATCACAAAGAGTAGGGGGTTCCCCGGTGTCCTGGCTAAATTCCCAACCCTGGCTCTTTCAGCCTGCTACCTAATCATCCCCTGATTTAATTGGCTAAAGTCTGTCTCTCCCTCTCCACCTCAGCTGATGTGTGGCGAGTGTTCTGCTGCAAAATGGCTGCCGCTGTATCACCCAGGCGGGTGCTAGAGATCGGTGCCGGCTGAGGCGAGTTAACCCCTCATCACTGTGAAGTGCTTTGAGTTCCTAGAAAAGCGATATATAAATGCAGCTCCCTCACCGTGATACCGCACTGCCACAGAGAGGAGTGTGTCTGCCTCTCCACCCGTGACAGTGATGACCCCAGCCAAGTCGCAGGCCAACGGGACAGATTGAGGGATTTTTTTTTTTGTGCCTTCATTTTAAGTTCAAACACAGCCACAAGCCCAGAGGCTATGGCAACCAGGACCAAACACTCCCAGATGTCCGACTGGATCCAGCTATGACCAGCTACCAGCTGTTTCAAAACATAGCTTGAAGTGGTTAAACCATGTTGAGTATGGAGCTGGTCTAAACTGGTCAACCAGCTACCAGCTGTTTCAAAACATAGCTTGAGCTGGTCAAACCATGTTGAATATGGAGGTGGTCTGAACTGGTCAACCAGCTACCAGCTGTGTGAAAACCTAGCTTGAGCTGTTTTGTTAAGCAGGGCTCCTCACCGTTTGGGCACCTCCCCTGACGCCCCTCCCCTGACACACCTCCCCTGACACACCTCCCCTGACACACCTCCCCTGACACACCTCCCCTGACACCTCTCCCCTGACACACCTCCCCTGACACCTCTCCCCTGAAGCCCCTCCCCTGACACACCTCCCCTAAGACCTCTCCCCTGACACACCTCCCCTGACATCTCTCTCCTGACACACCTCCCCTGACATCTCTCTCCTGACACACCTCCCCTGACACCTCTCCCCTGACACACCTCCCGTGACGCCTCTCCCCTGACCCCTCGTTGGCCGGACGGCGTGGTGAGACACGTGGGGACGCACTCAGACACCGCGGCCACGCGCAGATACCGCCACGTGCTGCCATGGTTACCGCAGGGTCGTCCCAGTTAAACCCCCACGTGTGCGAACGTCAGGGCAGGCGACAGACCAACACGGAGGATAGAGAGCATACTGCGCGCACACACACACACACACATGCCAAACACAGTCTCTCTCTCTCTCTCTCTCTCTCTCTCTCTCACACACACACACACACACACACACACACATACACACATGCCAAACACAGTCTCTCTCTCACACACACACACACACACCTAACACACTCTCACACACACTCACCAAACACACTCTCTCTCACACACACACCTAACACACTCTCTCTCTCTCTCTCTCTCACACACACACACACACACACACACCTAACACACTCTCTATATCACACACACACCTAACACACTTTCTCTCTCACACACACACTCTCCCTCACACACACTCTCTCTCTCTCTCTCTCACTCTCACACACTCAGTTACACCCTCCCCATAAACACAAAGCACTTTCAAACTCCTGAAAAGGATAAAAGGCATGGCATGAGTATGTGGTAGACTGTAAACGGACCGCACTTATACAGCACTGTTTCCAGCAACTGGGGCTAGACAAACACACACACACACACACACACACACACACACACACACACACAAGCACACAAATCAGCTCATCGGGAGCAATTGGGGGTTAGGTGTTTTTCCCAGGGACAGTGACACACACCCAGGGAGGGGTATTGAATTGTCTACCAGATGAGTTCTTCCCTCCTGGGCCAATGTCGCCTCCAATAGACTTAGCATTCTCATCCAGACTGTAGAAAGGAGGGAGTGGAGAATTATGGGTAATGACTGTGTGCTTGTCCCGTGGAGGTTGCAGGTCCACTGCCCAGGCGGGACACAGTGTACTCTGCAGTGAGGTACTTCACCTGAATGCATGGTTTGTGTGTAAAAAAATAAAATAAAAAAAAAATCAAATACAATAATTAAGCTGTGCAAGTCGCTCAAGGTAAAAGACCGTCTGCTAAATGCCAGCGCTATTAATAAAAACTGATTAAAGCAGAAATGATGTTTGCATAAGAATGCAAACTTATTCAGGCGACCATTAATAACAAACTGAGGATATGCTAAGCGTCTCAATGAGGGCTTGTGATTGGTGGAGCGGCCGCGTCTGCTAGCGGCAGCGTGGGGAAGCGGAGAGCTAATGGAGACAGAGACGAACAGAGAGAGGGAGCCAGCCAGACGAGCAGGTTGCATTACATCACAGCCATTCAGCTGATGCTTTTCATCCAGAGCGGCTTACAGTTGATTAGACTAAACAGGGGACAACGCCCCTCAGACTTGAGGGCTTGAGGGCCTTGCTAAAGGGCCCAACTGTGGCTACACTGGGGCTTGAACGACCGACCTTCCAGGTCCCGGTCATGTATCTTGGCCACTTGGCTACAGGCTGGGGCTGTGGGGCAGACTGCAGGTGTACAGGACACAGGGAGTCCAGTGCAATGGATAACAGGGGGAGACACAGGAAATAAAACAGAGGAGAGCTGTAAAACATCATCTACCACAAAGACAAAGAGAGGAGAGAGAGAGGGACAGAGGGGAGAGGGACAGAGAGACAGAGAGAGAGAGAGAGAGAGAGAGAGAGAGAGAGAGAGAGAGAGAGAGACAGAGAGCAGAGAGAGAGAGGGAGAGCGAGAGGGACATAGAGAGAGAGAGAGAGAGAGAGAGAGAGAGAGAGAGAGAGAGAGAGAGAGGGAGAGAGGGGGGGAGAGAGGGGGAGAGAGAGAGGGACAGAGTCGAGAGGGAGAGAGAGAGGGAGAGAGGAGAGGGAGATAGATGGGAAAGGGAGAAACGAGAGGGAGAGGAGGGAGAGAGATAATGGATAATCAGTGAAGAGTGGCCCACGCCCTTTTCCCTCGGGTCCGCAGAGACAGACAGGATATGAGATCATGCTGGCATCACTTCCTCTGAGTGAGATCACTCAAGTCCATTATCGCAGAGCCTCAGCGCAGCGTTCACTTACTGGCTGGCTGTTCATCACCACGGCGACGACGAGAAGCCGCTCCGCTGTCAGACATGAATCAGGCCGGCCCATCGGAAAACAATTAGGGCGGCTCTCCCTGCCTAACGGCGCTTAATTCCAAGAAAAATACCTCGAGGAGCGGGCGTCTCGATCGCGTGAAAGAACAGCCGCTCCGCCGCCGAATCCGACACACTCTTTGACAGCGAGACGGAACTTTTTTTTCCCCCGAAGTAAAAACTGTCCTCAGACGAGAACATTCTGTGTAGTGTAGATAACCAAACAGCGATATGATGAGAACAGGCTGTTCGGCTCACACAGACGCACAATTTACCCAAGAATGCAATACAATGAGGTCACGGACCGTTCGGGCTATTCATCCGCGTCCGAGTGAGGCGGGCAGCGGCGCTCTCGAGAGGAGAGAAGTATCGCCGTGAGTCATCTGTCACTCATTCATTCATCAGACCGTGGCCACGCCCTCTGGAGCCACACCGGTGAACTCTGCCCGGTAACCTGCAGAGCGGGACAGGGTAGCGCCTATTTCGCCAATACTGATGCTGAAACGATACTTTTGAAACCAGTGCCAGTACCTCAACCGATACCTTCTTTAAAATAAAGAGCAAATGTTGCACGGTAAAGAAAGTCTCTTTTTTTTCATGGTGAAGGCAAATAATTTTTACATTTTAATTGTTTAAAAATGATATGTTCTACTTTTAATTTATATTGGTATACTTCTACCTTTTGTTAGGCCTTTATTTACACAGGGAGGTCCACTGAGAACATGTTTCTCTTTTGCAAAGATGCCCTGGGAGAAATGCCGGAGAGAACAAGTGGGGTGAGAGAGAGAGAACAGGGGTAATGCCCCTGGAGCAGTTATTTGGATAAGGGCCTTGCTCAAGGGCCCAATGACAGGGTTCTTTTTTTAATTTCAGGGACCCAACTTCATCTCTCCAGATGCAGGCCAGCACGCCCGGGTTCTCGAACCAGCAACTCAACGATTGCCAGCGAAGCAACGGACAACTAGGTCACCCTGCCAGCCATTTGGCGTTTTTGCATTTTGAGTTTAGCCTTAGCTAGCTTGCTAACAGCACCGGCGGTCTCTGACCGAGTCGACAGAGCGAGCGTAGCTTTAGCTAGGGAAGGCGTGCGGCACTGAAATCTGCGTTGTGTTTTCGGCCCGCTAAGATAACCAGCGCCGTAACGGTCCCAGGTCCCAGTGCCCAAACCCTACTGCTGAGAGATCCACTCACCCTGCGGTTCTGGTACTGGCACTCCTTAAACACCACGTTCACCGTGTCCAACGGCTCTTTGAAGGCACAGCTGTGGCCTCATCCGCATCCACACAAACACCAGTCAAAGCAAAACCCAGCGAAAACCTTCAATATATGCAAACTATTTATTACAACATTTGCCACGAGATATCTGTTAAATACATAACTTGCCTTTTCCCGTTCGTCTTTAACCCGGGGGGGGGGGGGGTTTCAGAAGCGGGAAATGCATATTTACACTTTCTGTACGGAATGTTACAGGACACTTTTTTTTAAGGCGCGAAAATCGTCCGGCTCTTTCGATCGCGACACCAGTGAAAGAAAAGGAAAATAAAAGAGTGAAGTGAGGAGTGTGTGTGTGTGTGCGCGCGTGTGCGTGAGTGAGTGAGTGAGTCAGTGAGAGCGTGTGTGTGTGTGTGTGTGTGTGTGCGCGTGTGTGTGCACGTGAGTGAGTCAGTGAGAGTGTGTGTGTGTGTGTGTGTGCGCCTGTGCGTGTGGAGATTGCAGCCATGATTCAGACACTGATTCTGAGCGAGAGGGGGGTGTGTGTGTGTGTGTGTTCCCTCCGAAACGCCTCGCGTCGTGTCTTCCCAAACCAAGCCAGGCTTCATAAATTACAGTCCCAGAGAGAGGTTATTTTACACAGAGGGGGGGCCCCGTCGCTGATCCAGCCGCGGGCCGCTGGGCTCCACTAGGCCACGGTTTTGAAGGTCTGCAGTATCAAGTTGGTTTGGTGGATGAGTCTGTTGGCACTGATGAAGACGTTTATCGCCCTGGAAACAGAGAAACCAAAATTAGCGAAGAGAAACAAACTTGGCTTGTATGTACATTTATCTCACAGAAACCTTTCTTCACCTTACAGAACGCTGGATATGTGGACTGGCTTTCAAAGGTACAACAAGCAGCGTTGGATGGAAATGGTGTAGGTCAGAACACGTCATTTTATATACCCTGTACAATAAACATTTTATAATACGGTAAACAGGTTAAGCCTTCAGTACAATGCGACTTTGCATCTGATATTTCTCCAGCTTGTCCACAGTGCCGACCACACCAAGCTTGCTTTGCACGAACGTGGCGGTCAGCTTTGA
>NC_083764.1:61864150-61899150 GCF_963514075.1 Conger conger | reverse complement strand
GCTACGTTAGTTAGCCAAGTTCAAGACCAAAGCAAGCATAGCTAACGCCAATAATTAGCTCCCATCAAACCAATCAAGCAAGGTGACTATCTAGAAACTAGCCTTCGATGGGGGAAACAAACGTGAGTTTACAGAAACGTATAGTCTATCTGGTTTGCTAGCATGCTAAGTGATTGTATAACACATACCTGGTGTTATTCCCGTTTTCAAGTACTTTAAGGATGTTTTCTGGTCGATATACAAACCAGACGGCTAATATTAGCAGCCTTCTTGTTTGCTTTTTTCGACTCGAAGAAGGAAGTTTTCACAAAAATAGTAGAGCGCAAAAGATTCGCTGACGAGGCAAGCGTTTCCGTCGAAGATCCAATCAGTTTGCACCACACAAGACTCCACGGTGACGTAGGATATAACAGGAATTGTAGTCTTTTGAGGTGCTTCCGTCGTTTTAGAGCAGAAAATCTGTTTCTTAGAGAAATACGTATCCCGTAATGCTTCATGGTTTGCGCACAGGCTCTGTTTATTTAACCTGTTAAATTCTAAAGCGTAAAGACCACTTTATTTCCTCGCTATTTCTGAAACAATCAAGTGAGTTCATTTGCAAGTAACGTTCATTTTGGGAATACTTTTGCATTTGATAATTGACAAAAATATGTTGGTGGCAATTCGCTCCAAAGGAATCCAAGTTCAAGCGTCACAAGATACAATATTAATACAGTATTTAGGTTATGTACAAATTCAGGGATGTATGGACAACGTCACTTTTAGAACACTTATCTGGCTCGGAGGGAAACTGAGACGGGCGTTTGCTGACTGAAGACTGCACCGCGGCCCCTCGCATTAAGTCTGTCAGTACAGGCACAGCGTAAAGCTTTCAATTATTTACTCGTATTTAAACGGGGTAGAGTGTAAAAGTCTGGTGTGCGAAATAGACTCCGAGTAAGTCACGTCCACTATTATTCCCTGCGCACGCCGTGCTCGTAAAACTATTGTTGATTTTGGTTATATTATGTATGCATTTGAACAGATGAGTGAAGGTTAAAGTCCAAATGAAACATTCATGAGGGATACTTTCCATAAGGAGGTAGGCTACATACCCGGAGTGCGAGAGGAGGTTGCAGGAAACTGCATTTGCCAGTTAGTTGGCGACACACTAGCAATGGCCCTTGTATAACTAGGCTATACATACAAATGATGTTAACTTTTTGGATAGTATAATGATAATGTAAACATGTCACAAAAAGTGCTTTTTAAAAAATACATAATGTTTAAACTGGCAATATTTTATTTGCCCACATATTGTAGTGATGTATCTTGGTCATTTTATTTCAATATGTTATCCTAGAAGTTCTACCTATTTCTGGACGGTAAAACCCCAAACATGATGACAGAGATTGGTAGGTTTAAGGGTGGATAAATTCAAAATGGAGTAAAACGGAGTTTAAATCTAAAAATGAACAGAACACAGTGTGGATGAACAGAACACACAGTGTGGATGAACAGAACACACAGTGTGGATGAACAGAACACACAGTGTGGATGAACAGAACACAGTGTGGATGAACAGAACACAGTGTGGATGAACAGAACACACAGTGTGGATGAACAGAACACAGTGTGGATGAACAGAACACACAGTGTGGATGAACGAGAGGTTTCAAACACCGAACCAATAGCACATGAACCCACTTTATTTAACCATCCACTGCTCTTCACATACGAGCACTTTCAATACAAAGCTTTTTGAAAATCAGACATAGCGGAATCTCCCCAGTTGCGGACAACTTATGTACAAAATGTATATATTTATATTGATATATTTTACAGCAGTAAATAAACAATTGATTGGATGATTGATTGATCAATTTTGTAGCATAGCTGATGAGAAACAACTAACACAAAACAAAGAAAGGCACACATGACCATTGAATTCTGCTACCCCCTAATAATGAAAGCTTCAGATGTTGCTCTCAATGTACAGGTGCATAGATTCATACTCACTGCAACGACGTCCCTTGTCTCAAGAAAGAACAAAAGATAATATTGAACACATACATCTTCATGATGACACACTTAATAGTACCCACGATTAGTGATGGGAGACCGTGTCTTCAGGTACCCCAGTAGGTGGAGCCGTCATGTTTCATCAGTGACTCACTGACTTCAATTTACAGTGTTTTCCTACAGGGAGCAAAGTCGCTTGCTCGATTTCTTCAAGTCAATGACTCACAGCACGACACAGATCCGCCTGTTGCTTCCCAACACTGCACACATGTGGTCAGTGGTCATTTGTAACAGTAAAGTACCCACTTAAGGAGTGGAGTCGGACAGCAAAGGTATCAGAGTCGGCAAGGCCTAATAATCTGATAAGTAACATTCATTCGGTTATGCCTTACAAAAAGGCAAAAAAAAAAAAAAAGGATAGGAAAACATCAAGAACATTGGCGGGGTTTGTATGGAATTATCCGGTGTTGTTGATTTAGTGTCCGTAGCATACCCAAGTGTAAAATCCAGCTCAATTTTCAATCTGGCCAAGCTAATCATAAACTGGCCAACCAGCAAGTGCGGGTAGCTGTCTGAGCTGTTAGCAGGTCAGCTGTTTCAAACCAGGTCAAGCTGGGAGCTGGTCTGAACTGGTCAACCGACTAAACCATGTTGAGCTGGGAGCTGGTCTGAACTGGTCGACCAGCTACCAGCTGTTTCAAACGCAGCCTAGTTTGAGCAGTTTCTTTCAGCAGGGTAAAGCTCTCCACCAGTGTGTGTAATCCAAAAGAAGGTTCTTCAAGGCAGCAGGTTCTTCTTCCATTAATACTTCACGTCGAGAACTTGTGGAGGTGGAAAATGTACTCCTTCGGGCAGTTGGGATGTTTTTGACATTTACAGATGTTTTAAGTAACATAAGTCGAATCCTGCCAAGTCTAAAGAGTTTTTCTTTTTTTGGAGAAGGGATTATGTTGCTACAACAGCTCAGCAACAGTGTGGCAGTGGAAGTTTAACGAGAGAGTGGGCAAAGTGTGGCAGACCCTCCCAATTCCCAGCTCAGAGCTGATGGATGAAAGTAATTATTTTCGAGGAGAGACTGAATTCGGCAGAAATCCCTCCGGTGTGGAGATTAAACCTGATTAAGCCTGCAAGACGGTGGCGTTATAAAGATGTGGGACCATCGGCAGTCTGTGAGGAAACATTCTGCAACTGACCAATGGACTGCACTCGGGACCCAGGGGAGCTCTGCCCCCCTCCCAACACTCCTGTTGTGCTGTTTAACCCATTAAGGTATGAGATCAGAAATTAGACGTTCTTAAACTGTACATTCTAGTGCTGATGCAACAATCACTACTCGTAATGGAAAACAATTCCAGAGTTCTAGAACACTGATTTAGAATTTAGAAAAAATATATATATATATAGATATATATATGTATAAGAAAATATAAACAAAAAAAAACATTCCAAAAAAAACCTACTCCTCAAGAGTGGCCTGGAAGCATGACACAAACGGGCAGTGCAGCTTAACAGTGTCAGATGAGAGAGGCCTGTCTTCTGTGATTAGCTCTCGCCGGTGCAGCGTCTCCTCCGCGACAGAACGGGGCGACGGTCGGCTGCCAGGGACCTCCGGGGAACAGGTGCGCCGCGTCGTCAGGTGACCGGGGGAGGGTAGGAACGGGTCGTCCCATCGGCTCTCCGAGCGTACGGGGCGAGGAGCAGTCTCGAAACACTTCAGACGTCGTTTTTAAAAGCTTCAAAGTTTAAAAATCCGCTGGGTATCTCGTACCAAAGGCACAGCCGTGGGACCTTTTCATACAAATGCATGAACACAACGGTCACGTTTCGTTTTAAAAATGACATCTTTTATCCATAAAAAAAAAAAAAAAACCCTATCCGTGACAACATGTTTCCATCAAACACCAGTCTCTCTATTCCACGGTCGCATGGAAAGCCCCAACAGCAAGACGGACGGACAGACGCACGGACAGCGTGTCTGACCCCCTTTGTGTCTAACGCCTGTCTCTGAGTTCAAGGGTCACCTCCTCCCCCTCTTGGACGGACAAGAGCACCGATTTGAACAGATTCTCCACCTCACAAAAAAGACATTTCTTTAGAAAAAATACATAATTATAATATTACTAATAATAATAAAAATGGTAAAAAAAAAAAAGAAGCTCTGATGGCCACATGAAGGAGCCGGGCGTGTCTCGGCGAAGGCACTACGTCTCCCTGGCAGCCGTTCACATCTCTGCCCTCCGATTGGTCCGCGTGTCCCTGGCCCCGCCCTCCACCACGTCCTCCTCGTCCTCTTCGTAGTTCTCCACCTCTTTCTGGGCGGCTTTGTCCTGATGTTCCGGCTCTTTCTTCCCATCCGTCTCCACCTGACACGCGTCAGAGAGAGACAGAGAGAGAGAGCCGTAAGAACAGGGACACGCCATTAAAGGGGTAAATGGTAAATGGTTGGCATTTATATCGCGCCTCTGTCCAAAGCGCCGTACAACTGATGCATCTCATTCACCCATTCATACACACGCTCACACACCACGGGCGATTGGCTGCCATGCGAGGCACCAACCGCCTCGTCAGGAGCTGGGTTTTGTCGGACGACTTGTAGCGGCCTGTAGCCTGAACCGCAAGCATTGCGTTCCCTTTAACCGCAAGCATCGCATTCTTTTTAACCACAAGCTTTGAACTCGGCATTCACCATTCCAGAAGACTTCTATCCGTCATCATTCCAAAATGTTCTGTTTTCTAGCATTCCGAGTTCTATATGAATCTTTGGCCAACAGCACAGTACAGCTTAAAGACAAAAGTCTATTATTTTAGAGCATTCAAATGTACATGGAGGCCAAAGACTCATATAGAACTCGGAATGCTAGAAAAACTGAACATTCTGGAATGATTACGGAGAGAAGTCTTTGGAATGGTGAATGCTGAGTTCAATGCTTGCGGTTAAAAGGAACATGATGCTTGTGGTTAAAAGGAGGGGTACAGTAGGGGTACTGTAGGGGTACAGGAGGGGTGCAGTAGGGGTACAGGAGGGGTACAGTAGGGGTACAGGAGGGGTACAGTAGGGTACAGGAGGGGTACAGTAGGGGTACAGGAGGGGTACAGTAGGGTACAGGAGGGGTACAGTAGGGGTACAGGAGGGGTGCAGTAGGCCTCCGTCAGCCCCAGCGGGACACTCACAGTCTCGCCATTCACATCGTTGTACGGGTCCTCTTCGTTCTCCTCCTCTTCCTCCTCCCTGTGCGGGCTGTCTGGCAGGTTGTCCTGGACCTGAGGAACAATCGGCCCATTATCTCCACCGCGCCACGGGAACCGTCCCGGATGTTATATGGGCCCTGTGCGGCCAGGTTAATCACGCGTTTCACATGAATAACAGGACTGATGCTCCAGGGAGGGCAAAACATGAGGTTTTCCCTTAAACAGACCTCCCTGGGAGAAACACAAATCTTTAATATGTACTGTACATGGGCAGCCTGTGTGTGTGTGTGTGTGTGTGTGTGTGTGTGTGTGTGTGCGCGTGCATCTTTCACACGTACACTGGAAATAAGTCTGTCTTATCCAGTGTTTTGTAATGAGACTTTTGTTTTTTCTCATGTGTAAAAGTTTAGCTTGTTTTAAGTTTTTAACTTTCTGCCTACCCCGTTGGAAAATCCTGAAATGAGTCAAACTGTCTCACCTCATTGCTAATCTTTTTGTCTTATCCAGCAAGAAAGTAATAAAAATGATGTTTCAGGTCTAAATGTCAGACTAAAATACGGGTTCGTCTTATTTTCTGGTTATTTGCAGGGTAGCTAAGTGAATAAGGGGAGGGAATGCACTCCCCTTTCCAAACACGCACACCAGGAGAGTTATTAACATTTTACTCAACAATCTGACCCAGCGACCCGCAGTACTTAAATCATGAGGCAAGCCGTGGACATAGACAACTGTGAAACGTAACAGCTCGTGAGTGTGCCTTACGTTTCTGTACGCGTGTGTGTGCGTGCGTGCGTGCGTGCGCGCTTCAGAGCGACAGGTCTCACCTCTTCCTCCTCCTCTTCCTCATACTGCTCGTCCTCCTGTTGGTCTGGGTTTCCAGCCATCTGCAACAAGCCACGACAACTGTCACCGTGGCAACAAACGTCCCTCAGCCCAGCCCAGCACAAAGCCTCTCTCTGTGGCCTTGCGGAGACAACGTCCTTTCAGAATGCGCATTCAGAGAAGTCGAAATGTGGCGTTTCAGACAGACGCCCATTCAGTTCCTGACGTCCACGGCATCGTTAACACGGTTAAACACACGACTGTAACAATGTCAATACAGCTTTCCCCAGAATTACGTACTCTGGTGCCCAGACCAGCAGAGAGGCGTTCGATACAGACAAAAATTCTAAGTCACTGTTCATGCATTAAAATGTCTTTAATATAGGGCTAGCTCATGCTAAAAATCCCTAACACCGTCATGTTTTAGCCAAAAAAAAAAAACTCTCCCCGGGGAGAGAAGAAAGACAGAAAGGCATATCTCACTGCCCAAGGAACTTCTGTGTGTCAGAAACTGTTCCTGACAACAGTCTACTGAACCTATCAGGATGTATTAGGAAACTCCACACCGGAACTGCAAGAGATGCTTCAGATTTTTCCTCCATCTTAACCTACCAAGCATTTTGATATCAGTGAAACATCTAATCAACTTCAGCCATGGAGGTGGAGAGGACATAAATGAGTCAGAAATTAAAGGTGTGTATGACAAAGTTGAGTACAAAATACTGATCTGTGATAGGTATAGAAGTGGTCAGGTCATGACTCTTATGTTGATTGGCTAAAGGGTCCACACACCTTGTTCTCTAGGCCTTAACTAGCTGCTGACGTAAAGGAATACCAGTGAATGCCAGACATTAGGCAACCCTGCTGAAAAGGAAACGGCTCAAGTTTTGAGACGGCTGGTAGTTAGGCCAGTTCAGACCAGCTCGACAGAGCTTAGCTGATTGAGCAGCTTGACATGGTTTGACATTTACCAGCTCAAGCTATGTTTTGAAACAGCTTGTAGCTGGTTGACCAGCTACCAGCTCAGACAAACTACCAGCACTAGTTGTTTGACCATCATATCCAGCGAGACCAGCTTCATGACCAGCTTGGCCATGCTGGTTGACCAGCTCATACCCAGCTAGACAAGCTTATGACCAGCTTGGCCATGCTGGTTGACCACCTCAGACCCCTCCCCCTTCTGACCAGTGTCATCAGCCCCTCCCCCTTCTGACCCGCGTCATCAGCCCCTCCCCCTTCTGACCCGCGTCATCAGCCCCTCCCCCTTCTGACCCGTGTCATCAGCCCCTCCCCCTTCTGACCCGTGTCATCAGCCCCTCCCCCTTCTGACCAGTGTCATCAGCCCCTCCCCCTTCTGACCCGTCATCAGCCTCTCCCCCTTCTGACCCGTGTCATCAGCCCCTCCCCCTTCTGACCCGTCATCAGCCCCTCCCCCTTCTGACCCGTGTCATCAGCCCCTCCCCCTTCTGACCCGTGTCATCAGCCCCTCCCCCTTCTGACCAGTGTCATCAACCCCTCCCCCTTCTGACCCGTGTCATCAACCCCTCCCCCTTCTGACCCGTGTCATCAGCCCCTCCCCCTTCTGACCCGTGTCTTCAGCCCCTCCCCCTTCTGACCAGTGTCATCAACCCCTCCCCCTTCTGACCCGTGTCATCAGCCCCTCCCCCTGCGCTCTCACCACCAGCTGCTCGTCAGTGGCAGGGCGGTTCGGGGCTGCCCCATCCTGGTGCTCCTCTGCCTCCTCAAACTCATCCTCCCCCTGGTTGTTGGGGTCGTCCTCCGGGTTCAGGTCCCCCTCTGCTGGCTTCTGGACACAGAGGGGTGGGGGGGGGGGGGTTAGGGTTAGGGTGGGGGGGGGGGTAGCGGGGGCAGAACCAGAAAGCTCAGTCTCTGGGCTTTGCACGACAGATTCAAAACTGCCGTGACTGTGAAGGACAAGATGGCTGCCGGCAGTTTGTGCTTACACACCTCCTCCTCCCCTTCCGGCTGTAGCTCAGCTCCTTCGTCGTGCCTCTCCTCCTCTTCCTCCTCCGCAGGGTGCGGGGGGGTCATCGCCTCTGTCATGGAGCACACGGTCACAGGACAGTTCAACTGGAAACGCATTCCACACGCATTAACACACGCGCAGACACACACACATGTGCACGGACACACGTGCACACACACACACACACTCACACACACACACACACACACACACACATACACACACACACACTCACACACACACACACACACACTCACCTCCTCCCTCCTTCTGAGGAACTTCCTCACCCTCAACGTTGTCTGCATCCACATGGTCATACTGAGCCCTGTGTCTGAGAGAGAGAGAGAGAGAAAGAGAGGGAGGGAGAGAGAAACACTATTTAGAATCAGGGAGAGAGATGGAGATAACCATGATTTAAAACACATGGCTGGAATGCAGAATGCAGCCTGCACTCGCTGATTGGCACAAGTTCTTCCCCCGTCAGAAGACAGGGACTCTCCAGCAAGAGCCTGAAGGACAGGTTGACGCCTCTCTGACCTGCCGTGTGCACACCGTGACCCTGACGCCTTTCCTCTGCCCTAATGACCTGTGAACCCCACGCTGACCCCCCGACCCCCTGACCCCTGACCCCTGACCTGAGCCTGTGCTCCTGGAGGAGCTGCTGGTGGCGCTCCACCTCCACCTCCCTCTGCTCCTGCTCCTGCCGGTGCTGCTGCCGCTCCTGCAGGTCGTGCTGGTGCCGCTCCGTCTCCTGCTCCTCCTGCAGGTCCTGCTCCCGGCCCTGCTCCTCCCGCAGGAGCTGAGCCCTCTCCTGCTCCTCGCGGAGCCTCTGCTCCTCCTCCTGCCGCTGGCGCACGCCGCGGTCCCGCGCCTCCTGCTCCTGCAGGAGCCGCTGCTCCCTGTCCCTCAGCCGCTGCTGCAGGGCCTCCTGGCGCGCCTGGAGGTTCCGGCGCTCCTCGGCCAGCTGGGCGGCCAGCTGCTGCTGCTCCTGCTGCTGCTCGTACGCCGACTTCACCCTCTGCACCTGCTGCTGCTCGGGAACCTGCTGCTCCTTGGGGACCTGCTCCTCGGGCACCTGCTCCTCCTCCCCGTGCTCCTCCGCCTCCGTTTGCACGGCGCCCTGGGATATCGGAGGCTGAGGCTGGCTGACCTGCCCTTTCACCTCCTCCTGGAGGTCAACCTGCAGGTAGAGGAGGCGAGAGCGTCTCGTTTACGGGAGTCGGTGCGTCAGTACTGACCGTACCCTGGCTGTGTAGCATCTAGTCTCATGCCAGTACTCAAAATCCAAGGACGCAACGCAGCCAGAAGGGTCATCTGGCTCCTTATTAGGTGTTTGAAGAGCTGTGGTCTGATTGTGCCACACGGTACATCCATTCTAGCCCTACTTTACACTGGGGGCGGCCAGCAAAGGATGGGCTCCCCCTCTAAATTCCTTCCGAGATTTTTATTTATTTATTTTGTTTCTTTTTTTTTATCAACATTTGTGGGATTTTAACAGTTTCCTTGCTATTTGGGGGTTCAGGCCTCTTTTTCTACCACTCTGTGAATGGTTTTCTGTAAAAAGCGCTCTACGACTAAAACTGATTTGATTTGACTTGATTTGATGTGACAGAAAGTGGACTTTTAGTGCACTCAAGACAGACAGAGTCCCGCTAAGTTGGACAGACGGCCGTGCCGTACCCGCATCTCCTCCTCGTGGAGTGGCTTCTCCTCCTGGTGGGTGGCAGCGCGCTGCGGGGCGGGGGCGGGGGTCGGGCTCTGAATCGGGGCCAGGTTTAAACTGGGCCTCCCGTTCAGCACCTGCTTCAGATTCTTCAGCTCCTGCACCTGGACCTTTGCCGCAGAGAGACAACCACAGAACAACGTTCTCACAACGTTTCAGCTGTGTGCGTCGCCTCACACACGCACAACATAACAAACGTGTTTAGAGACGCCATTTCTGAGGATGAATGACTGACATACTACACTGGGAGCCACTCGTTGCTTTTGATTGGTTGGATTTTGTACATAAATTATCCCAGATTTGAGCTTGGTTTTCTATGCATTTACTCATCAGGCCACACAAAAAAGCTATAAGTACACAGTCATATGATATATCTCCAGGAACAGACAGTCTAGCATTATGTAAACACATCCCAGGGCATATCAAGAAAGAATAGCAATGATTCCCAAAACGATTTCCCCTCAAATCTATAAATCATTGTGAAGATCTTCAAATTGAAACAGAGTAAGACTTGTATGTATTAAATGGCAGGTCTTGACTGAAGCCTTGAATATAAACACAGTAGCTGCACAGTGCCAGAACATTTTCATAGAAACTGTACGTTTGTCAAACCAACCACCAGGGGGAGCTGTCAGAGGCCATAGATTCAGAACCACTATTACAGTGGATATGGTGATATTCTATTCTTTGAGAACAAAACAAAAAACACAGTTATATTCTCATCTCATGAAGAAGACAGGGATATTCTGTTGTTCTGTTCTTCGGCCATAGGAAGGGGATAGCCTCATTCTACTCTACAGTCATGCATTATGCTAGCAGAAAAAATAACATCAGGTAGTAAGTAGTAATTCTTAATGCAGGAAGAAAGGAACAGAGAGAGAGAGAGAATAACCTTGCGTGTTATGGAGGAACAGCAGCATGCGGGTTTGGGGAACAGGTGGAAAGGTTAGGGGAAGGCCAAGGTTAGTATCAGCCTCTTCTCAACAGCCAATCCGCATCAGCACCATGCTCCGGGAGGTTAGGGGTCAAGGGTCAACGCACAGGCGACCACAATGCAACAGCAGCCATCTACAGGGAGGAGACAACATGGCCGCCTGTTACACCTGAACTTCGCTCACACGCCAAGTTCACCCACATCCTGGAGCTGATATAGCACCCTGCGACAGACACAGGTATATATGAAATCTAAATTTATATAGAAAGCTTGGTTGCTGCTCACACAGAGGTTAGCACTGGATCAGTGCAGGATGGGCTGTTTGATCTAGTATTCTGAATATCTATGGTGCCCCGGCCTGCAGTGCAGTAGTTAAGCGTGTGTGATGTATATGCAATGTTTTTTCTCTGCCAACAGAAAAACAGCTCAAGCTAGGTTTTGAAACAGCTGGTGGCTGGTTGAACAGCTTGACATGGTTTGACCAGCTCAAGCTCTGTTTTGAAACTGGTCGACCAGTTACCAGCTCAGACAAGCTATAAGTACTAGCTGGTTGACCAGCTCATACCCAGCTAGACCAGCTTATGACCAGCTAGACCAGCTCATAGCCAGCTAGACCAGCTTATGACCAACTTGGCTAAGCTGATTGACCAGCTCATACCCAGCTAGACCAGCTTATGATCAGCTAGACCAGCTCATGTCCAGCTAGACCCAGCTTTATGACCAACTTGGCCATCTCAAGCTTCCCGATGGTCATAGCTGGATTTTACAGCAGGGTTGTATCGCGGGTGAGGCCTGGCTTAGTTCTCAGGTTGTAAACTGTATGGCTGGAGATCATGGGCCTTGGGAGGATAGCAAGGCGCCACAAGGTATCGGGCCAGACTAAAAGCATATGACTTTGACGAACAAAACCCAGGTCATCCTGTAGGAAAGAGATAAGCCCTCACAGATAAGCCAAGGCCTCCGACGGTATTTAAGCCAGGCCATACGGCCAGCGTGTTGAAGGTCGCTGTGCTGTGAACTTGTTTCGGGTTTCGGTTTGGGTCTCCCTGCTGGCCCGGCGGGCAAACTGTTTGCAGACTCGGGTGAGTTCCTGCGTTGTCCCGGACTTTGATTATCCCCCAAGAGAGCCGGGGTCCTAACACCTCCAAAAAAAACCCAAACCGCCACTTGTTTCGTCCCCCCGTCCCGCGGCCCCTCCTCCCAGACCCTGCGCCCGTTTTCCAGTTGATTTGTCAAAGAAGGTGACTGCCACCGAATGCAGGCACCTCGAAGCTACGCCACGGCGGAGAGAACAGCCGTGACAGGTGACCGATTCAGTCCTCAACCGGCCCTCCGCCATTTTATAAAAGACTGCTTCAGAAAGTAACGACAGGCCAGCACTCACAAACTCTTCAATTCTTCATAGCCCCCCCCCCCCCCATTTCCTCTAAAAAAGCACTACTTTGGAAAAGCACCATTTTTTTTTTATTTATAAATCACAAGGCTATGTCTGTAAATTAAATATATATTTAGAAAAACGCAAAGAATTAAAAAGTTTTGTGAGTAATGACCTTTATTTTCTAATGCTCAAGTTAATCCGTTCAAATGGATAATTTAAACAAAGTCTGCCTCCGAGTAGAATTTAATCAGGTTGTTCAATCACTTTAATCACTCATAAAATAGTTTAAACCAAGCACAGCCACTGGAGAGAGAGAGAGAGAGAGAGAGAGGGGGGGGGAGGGGAGTGACAGAGAAATACAGGAAGAGCGAGAGAAAGATAGAGATAGATAGCAAAACGGAGAGACAGAGAAAGAGGAGATGGAAAGGGAGAGAGAAATAAAGAGAGAGCCAGAAAGAGAGAGAGAGAGAGACACAGACAGCAGTGTTATGTTTCATTAGTGGAATGCACTCTACTCTTCATTCACTGAAGCAGCGAGCAGTGAATGAAACTATAGCTGGGAGATCCCCCCCCCACCCCCGCCTGACCTGGGCGACGGCCAGCGCATTCTTGTGGTCCTGCAGGAGGCCGGACAGCCTGTCGTGAGACGTCTTCAGGTCTTTGTGCTGTTGCTGAGGGGGAACGAGACAGAAGCACACCGTCGGTGGGCCTGCACACCTGAGCACACCTGAGCACACCTGAGCACAGTGCACTGAGCCAGCGGTCTGCCTGCACACCTGCACACCTGAGCACACCTGAGCACAGTGCACTGAGCCAGCGGTCTGCCTGCACACCGGCACACCTGAGCACACCTGAGCACAGTGCACTGAGCCAGCGGTCTGCCTGCACACCTGCACACCTGAGCACACCTGAGCACAGTGCACTGAGCCAGCGGTCTGCCTGCACACCTGAGCACACCTGAGCACACCTGAGCACAGTGCACTGAGCCAGCGGTCTGCCTGCACACCTGAGCACACCTGCACACCTGAGCACACCTGAGCACACCTGAGCACAGTGCACTGAGCCAGCGGTCTGCCTGCACACCTGAGCACACCTGCACACCTGAGCACACCTGAGCACACCTGCACACCTGATCACACCTGTACACCTGAGCACACCTGAGCACAGCGCACTGACCCAGCGGTGGGCCTGCACACCTGAGCACACCTGAGCACAGTGCACTGAGCCAGGGAAACAGTACTACAGTCAGAAAATGCACACATAACGTGAGCGGGGGGGGGGGGGGGCACAGTGCATATACGTAGCTATGAACAGCACGTACACCCATGCATACACAAACCTGGTCTGTTCCTCAGCTCACACACCCCTAACTCCACCCCCCCTAACCCCACCTGTACCCGAGCCCCCCTTTTCTCCACCCGTAACCCCACCTGTACCCGAGCCCCCCTTTTCTCCACCCGTAACCGCACCGCTGAGCCCCACGGTGATTACCCAGCAGCCCCTGGGCCGTGCCTCACCCGCGTGTCCAGCAGCTGGGAGTGAACGTCCTGATGGGCCTTCCTCAGCTGCCTGTTCTCCTCCCGCAGGTTATACGAGTTCTCTGTGTGAGAGACACACTGCAGTTACACACTGCAGTTACACATACACCCACACACCCACACACACCCACACACACACACACCTCCTCACACACACCCACACCTCCTCACACACACACACACACACACACACCTCCTCACATACACCCACACACCTTTGAGCCGGGTGATCTCCTCCTCCTTGGTCTGCTGGACCCTCTGGATCTGGTCCCGGTGTTCGTCCACCACCCGGCCGTGCTCCTCCTCCTGGTTCTGATGCTCCTCCTGCAGGTCATAGAACTGCTTCTTCAGGTCATCGTGCTGGTTCTGAGGAGAGAGGAGGAGAGAGAGAGAGAGAGGGGGAGAGGAGTGAGAGAAACTTTAAGGCCATGAACAAATTAATGAAAATGTGAATGAGCATGCGCGGCTATTTGCTAATGCAAATTAGTGTGTCTGCGTGTAGTGTGAGTGTGTGTGTGTGTGTGTGTGTGTGACCCCCACAGCTTCAGGTTGAAAGGCTCATGTTCTGACTTACCTTCAGCAGCTGGTGTTGCACGTGCAGGGCATTAAACCTGTTGCTGTAATCTTGCTGTTCGGATTTAAAATACTCATATTAGTAAAAGTCCCACATCTATTTTACATCAATATAACTGAATTATTCCTGAAGAAATTTCAGTCTGTACAGTACACACAAGACAGCGCTGCATACGCTGTACAAACACACCTTCTCCTTGTGCAAGGTCTGCTGTGATTCCAGTTTGTAGACCTGGTAATCTGCAATGAGACAGAGAGCGAGAGAGGCAGTGTTGGAACCACAGGGCACAAACATGCGCTGAGATCAGATATCTGCAGTAAATTGTAATGCTAATGCTAATTCTACCTTCTTTAGCCTTCTTGTGTTCCAGTCTCTCCTTCTGCAGGTTCTTCTCCAGTCTGGAGCGGTGTTCATAAACCACTGAGACAGAGAATGAGAGAGGAGGGCAAGATCAATAACACTAATACAACATCACCTACGCCAATACAACACAAATACAACATCACCTATACCAAGTGCACTAATACAACATCACCCACACCAAGTACAACACTAATACAACATCACCTACATCAAATACAATACTAATACAACATCGCCTACACCAATTACAACACTAATATAACATCACCCACATGAGGTACAACACTAATACAACATCACCCACATCAGGTACAACACTAATACAACATCACCCACATCAGGTACAACACTAATACAACATCACCCACATCAGGTACAACACTAATACAACATCACCCACATCAGGTACAACACTAATACAACATCACCCACATCAGGTACAACACTATTACCACATCAGCTGCGCAGTGTGAGGGACAGGCTGAGGGAAAGCTCTCTGTTCGACAGGATTCAGGTGCGCTGGTGAAACTGTATCTCCGTGTTATGACAGCGTAATTCTAGAGCTGTGACAGAAGCTGCTAAGGTCCGTATCACCAGGGAGCCATTAGAGCCGACTGCATCCACTGCGGCCAAACCACAGAGCACCACTTCACCCAAACACACGCAACCACAGAGCACCACTTCACCCAAACACACGCAACCACAGAGCACCACTTCACCCAAACACACGCAACCACATAGCACCACTTCACCCAAACACACGCAACCACAGAGCACCACTTCACCCAAACACACGCAACCACAGAGCACCACTTCACCCAAACACACGCAACCACAGAGCACCACTTCACCCAAACACACGCAACCACAGAGCACCACTTCACCCAAACACACGCAACCACAGAGCACCACTTCACCCAAACACACGCAACCACAGAGCACCACTTCACCCAAACACACGCAACCACAGAGCACCACTTCACCCAAACACACGCAACCACAGAGCACCACTTCACCCAAACACACGCAACCACAGAGCACCACTTCACCCAAACACACGCAACCACAGAGCACCACTTCACCCAGACACACGCAACCACAGAGCACCACTTCACCCAAACACACGCAACCACAGAGCACCACTTCACCCAAACACACGCAACCACAGAGCACCACTTCACCCAAACACACGCAACCACAGAGCACCACTTCACCCAGACACACGCAACCACAGAGCACCACTTCACCCAGACACACGCAACCACACGCACACATCCAAACACACGCATACAAACACACACACACACCCAAACACACACGCATACAAACACACGCAACCACATGCACACACCCAAACACACGCATACAAACACACGCGCGCACACACACATCCATACACACGCACACACATACAAACACACACATACAAACACGCGCATACACAAACACATCCAAACACACACGCACACACATACAAACACACACACACCCTAACACACACACATACAAACACACGCACAAACACAAACACATCCAAACACACGCACACACATACAAACACACACACACACACACATACAAACACACGCGCACACACAAACACATCCATACACACGCACACGCATACAAACACACACATACAAACACACGCGCACACACACACACATCCATACACACGCACACACATACAAACACACACATACAAACACGCGCACACACAAACACATCCAAACACACACGCACACACATAACACACACACATACAAACACACGCACAAACACAAACACATCCAAACACACGCACACACACACCCTAACACACACACATACAAACACACACGCACACACAAACACATCCAAACACACGCAGACAAAGACACACATACACACACGTCCAAACACACACAACCACATGCTGGCCCCAGCAGGTAACTCTATATCAGGGGTCATGGGGCAGAAACACAATAACTGTAGTGTGTGTGTGTGTGTGTGTTTGTGTAGCTCCACTGTGTGGGAGCAAGGCTGCGGAGAGTTAGCGCTGACACACACACACACTGACAGCTACTGGCTGTCATATGTACTGTACACACACACACAAACACACACACACACACACTCACACACACGCACACGCACACACACACACACGCATACAAACACACACGCATACAAACACACACATACGCACACAAACACACACACACACATGCACACATACACACACACACAAACACACATCCAAACACACGCATACACACACATACACACACACACCAATACAAACTCACACACACACAAACATACATCCAACACACGCACGTGTGCACATACACAGACACACACACACGCATCCAAACACAGATGTTCCACACACACACACACACACACACACAGGGATCCTTTCTGACTGACACACAGAGCTGAAATTCCCCACTGGGGTGGCAGTCACTGAGGCCGGTCAGTGCCGTCTACTCTACACAGGCAGCAGACCACAGTCTGCAGGGCCTACTGCCCATATACTCAGTACAGCACAGCCCACACTGCACAGCAGACACAGTCAGCTCTACGACGGCGGTACTGTCTCACACACAGGCAGCACAGCCCACACTGTACAGCAGACACAGTCAGCTCTACGACGGCGGTACTGCCTCACACACACAGGCAGCACAGCCCACTCACAGACAGAGGCACACAGGAAAGGTGAAGCACAGGGAACATCAGAGGCAGATCTGCACAGTTCAGCAGCGCAGGGCCGGCACAGAACCCAGGAGCTGATGGCAGAGACAGTCACTAGGTTCTGAGATTACCACACACACACACACACACACACACACACATGTAGGGGCGCACATACACACTCACACACTCACACACACACGGATATACACACAAATGCACATGCACACACAGACACGTAGGTACGCACACATGCACACATATATATACACGCACACACAGATATACACACAAATGCACATGGACACACACACACACACACCGACCTCACAAATGCACGTACACACGCACATGTAGGTGCACACACAAACATGCACAGATGCACACACGCATATATACGCACACACGGATATACACACAAATGCACATAGACACACTCACACACACACACTCACACACTCACACACACACACACACACACACACACACACAGACCTCACTGAGCATATGCTGAGTGGCACAGCTCATGGCTAGTGTGCACCACACACAGAGCAGAGAGGACAGGGTCACGTCTGAAGACACACCCACGTTCCCATGGCCCTGCCCATAAGGTGCTGCTGATCACCACGGAAACCACACATTTCACATATCGCCATGGCAAAGGCTCCAACCAATCAACACAGCCCTGCCCTGAGGCCCAGCGAGAGACAGGAACTCTCTGTAAACAGGCAAATTAGGCCTAAAAGCCTCTTTCGCTGGCGGATCAGATGGCTGCAAAGTGGCCCGTCTTGGTTTGGAGGCACAGCTAACTGACACCAATTCCTCAAAAGGCTCCGCTTCTCAAATTTCCACCTTTGTTCAGACGACGCAAATACAGTAAAAAAAAAACTAATAATTCAAAAACATTAATAAATAAATAAATTTGCTTGCCATCCATTTCCTGACCCATCACTTGAAACTTTTTTTAAAGAGTACTAAAGGAAAATGTTCCAAGCGGGATATTAATAAACTATAAAAGCGCCCTGGGCGGGCTATTAAGGGAGATGATGAAACAGTTCATGGACTGGAGTGATCTCCGTTGGCCTCCTATAACAGGCTGTGAAAGCCAGCAATCGAGCAGCTGGCCTTGGTTTAACACAGGGGTAGGTTTACCTCTAGGGGCAGTGGCAGCTGGCGATCTACAAATAAGACTGGCAGCTTCTAGCTCGGGGCTGCCCAACCCTGTTCCTGGAGACCTACCGCCCACTAGGTTTTCACTCCAAACCTAACAGAGTACACCTCATTCAACAGCTAGAGCAGGGCTGCCCAACCCTGTTCCTGGAGATCTACAGTCCTGCAGGTTTTCGCTTCAACCCTAACAAAGCACACCTCATTCAACAGCTAGAGCAGGGCTGCCCAACCCTGTTCCTGGAGATCTACAATCCTGCAGATTTTCGCTTCAACCCTAACAAAGCACGTCTGATTCAACAGCTAGAGCAGGGCTGCCCAACCCTGTTCCTGGAGATCTACAGTCCTGCAGGTTTTCACTTCAACCCTAGCACAGCACATCTGATTCAACAGCTAGATCTCACCGAGCTGCTAATTAGTAGACGGGAGTGTGCCCAATTACAGCTGAAATGAAAACCTACAGGATAGTAGATCCCTAGGATCAGTGCTGTTCCAACTGATCACCCTCCCTGGGGTGCCTTTCATTGTTTCTGTGATACTGTATACCAGCACATTGGCCTCTGTAAGGCAATATTTCCCACAATGTGGGTCACTTCACTGATTCACCTGAAAATCTTTTTGGGGGGGGAAGTTTTAAAAACGAATTATTTTGTCTGTGTAGAATGTGTGAATGTAGGCTACTACATGCGAAACATCACAACAACCCGACTAGAATAAAGCAATGAGGCACAAGAGCACCTGGTGTATCCAAATCATAGTCACTGCTAAACGGTTTTGTTAGGCATGTGTGTGGGTGGGGTGTAGGCGTTGCGTGCGTTTGTGAACATACAGCCCATCAGCCAGCTAGCCTAACTGGCTAATGCTAAGGCCGTTAACAGCTAACTTTACATACTTTAGCCTGACAAAATTAGCCTGTAGGAGCCAATACATATATTCTGGTTGCTTGAATAGATTATCAGTCTTGAGCTTTTGACAATGTATCACAATTTATCCATGTATTATTGCTGTTTGTATGTGGGTTCAAAAATGGGTACTTTCCTGTTCGACGGAGCATACAGTAGTGTGCAGTGATGATTATACACTTAACACAACGAAGATAAATCAGTATTTAATTCTTTTCTACATTGAGAAAACAAAAATAGAAGAGAAAAGTGAATATCTAGTGTGGCCACCCTTCGCTTTGCATTTAATCGTTCACATATTTTTCTCGTTTCTTCACTCGTTAAACCATTCCATATGGTTTGAAGTTCATTCCAGAGAGATTCTTTCGATGTTACAACAGATTTATTTATTTTAGTAATCCCAGATTTGCTCAATCGGATTAATGTCTGGACTTTGAGCGGGCCAAATCATAACTTTTATGTCACCAGATGATTCTTTTCATCAAGTGACCAACCGGCATCATGTAAGGCTACAATGCGGCTACAGACAACATCAAGAGAGATTGTGACACTGCTCAAAGTTTGTGTTACCTTAAATACTGGAACGACTGACCATCAGAAGTAATTTTGCAGAATATTTTTGCTTCAAACCAGTTTAAACAAATTGTGTAGCATCAACAATCATGGAACGAGCCTTCAAACATGCATTCATTAAAATGTCAAATTATGTTTTCAGTGTTTCTGTTTATTAGCCATACTTTTACCCCAATGTAATTGTGAGAATTATTTTTTTTGTTCTCATCGTGTACAATAGTATTGTTCAATACATTTTCACCAAAAACATTTTTTTAGAAGCAATATATTAAGACCCCTTTTAGACAAACGTGGTGGTGTCTAATCATCATTGCACACCACTGTATATTTAGTGCATAAATCTGCACGTGGTCCCTTTCTACAGTACTGGCTGAAGTTTACTTAACTGGGCACCAGGGAGTAGGTGTGGGGAATTGTGGTGGGAGGCAATGTTTTGAAATTCAAATCACCACTCACAATGTCATAATAATTTTTTTGATTATGTCTTGTTTGAACAAGCTGGCCGTTTTACATTATGTGTGGAAATAGCTGAATGGCAGAACAGTCGATACATCGGCGCTAATCGGCAAAAAAATGAATTTGCTGTTGATGGGAGTGTTAATGACAAAAAAATTAAAAGGTTTGGGGCGTTTATCAGTTCAGTTAAAGGTCAGTTCTCTGGCTCTCTTCTCTCTCTCCCGCAAGCCGTTGCTGGCTTGCGGTTCAGTTCCACAGCGTCCGGTAAAAACCCTCTCTCTCTCTCCGGGAGCACTTCAGCGTCTCTGCGACCAGGCGCGTTTCCGGATTCCCGTCCCATTCCGGGACGCAGGGGCCGTCGTTCCGAGAGCCGCGGCTCATTAGCGGGTGGGAGACGAGTCGCCGGCGCTCCCATTAGCAAGATTAGCGCCGTGCGCGCGTTGCCTCACGCTCTGACCGACTGGGCGCCAGAGCAGGCTTTCAGGATGACGTCTCTGAGGCGTGTGGGAACAGCCCCCAGGGTGGACGAGACCGAATTTCCATTATTCATAACCTCCTGAAATCACAGCCAGCGAAGCCCGGAGGAGGGACTGCTATTCCCAGCCTCGGAACGCTGGACACGGGGGGGGGAATTCCGTGGCACGCAGGGAGCGGGAAGCTGGGCCCGGAGGCCAGGACACCGGAGAAGGCAGGAGTGGGAAGCGCCTCTACAGACCTGCAGTGATATTACATTACACTACTGTCATTCGGCTGACGCTTTTATTCAAAGCGACGCACAGTTGATTAGACCAAGCGGGAGACAATCCTCCACGGGAGCGATGCAGGGTTAAGGGCCTCGCTCAAGGGCCCCACGGCTGTGCGGATCTTACTGTGGCTACACCGGGGTTTGAACCGCCGACCTTGCGGGTCCCAGTGATGTACCTTAACCACTGCGCTACAGGCCGCCCTGTATGCCATAAAACACCAAGAGCGCACAACTGAGCCGAACTCTACTGCACACTGAGACGAGACTTTCAAACACTACACAAATCCAGACCGTAGAATTATAAGGTTCTAACTTACGTTTTTGACAAAAAAAACGAGATAGTGCCATAAATACATTTTTACAGGGCAATTTGATAGGATTTTGATATTGTACTTTTACGGTGTCTGTCACTTTGAATAACTGCTCTGCATTTAAGTTTTGCAGTGTTAGGATGGGAAGGCTCAATATCTCAAAACTACTCAGAATGCAGATAGAACATTATAATTCCATGGTCACAAAATGTTCTAATGTCTAATACACACTAAGGTACTAATGCAAACAGTAATAACATTCAATAATATACACTCAGTGGCCACGTGATCATGTAGAACTGCACACGAGCTTGTTAATGCAAATAGCTAATCAGCCAATCATGTGGCAGCAACCTTGATGCATAAAAGTGTGCAATCAAGAGATTCAGTTGTTGTTCAGAAGAAATGCGATGTTGACTATGGAATGATTGTTAGTGCCATTGTTGATGATGGTCATTGAGTATCTCAGAAACCGCTGATCTCCTAGGATTTTTACGCACAACAGTCTCTAGAGTTTGCAGAGAATGGTGCGAAAAACAAAAATCATCCAGTGAGCAGCAGTTGTGCGGGCAGGACTGTTAATTAGAGTTGTTAATGAGAGAGGTCAGTGGAGAAGGGCCAGACTGGTTCAAGCAGACAGGAATGTGACAGTAACTTAAATAATCGCATGTTACCACACTGGTTTGCAGAAGAGCTTCCGAAACAAAAAAAAGTCTAATAAATACCTAATAAAGTCACAGAGTGCATATTACACGCCAATATAGCACCTATACCCACGGTCCACAAATGTACCGCAAACACACACAGGCACACACACAGTGCAAAATGACGTGTTTACATGTAGCCTGCCACACACACACACACTATTACACTATAAACCCGACCCTTGGTTCCATTATAGTCGCAGAGAAGATAGGTTGGTGATGTCATTTTCACTTGAGCAGTGTCATGCTTTTGTGCCAAACCAAGATCCTGTAATAGGATAGAAATTTACAGGAAGTCAATTGTTTCTGTACCTACTACGACGTTGCCAGTGCAAGTAATCCAAACATGTATTTGTAAGAGAAGCTGAAGAGGAATGACTTAATCTCTAAATTTGATCAGACCTGCAAAGCAGACTGACACATTGTACCGCTGACTGTAAGATTCAGACGGTACAATCCAATACACAACAACAAAATGATAAAAAGTCTTGAGATTCAAACAGGTCCTCAATTTTGACTATCAATTCAAATGCATTCATTTCTTCACAGACAGTTTGGCGTCACTAAAGCAAACGCGTCAAACTGTAGCCTAGTTTAAAAGTATAAGACAGTTTATTTCTAAGTAAAAAAATAAAAAATAAAAATACAGGACAAATGTTGATTAAGTACAGCCCCCAGTGTTACATTCCTATTGCAGATAAAGTCAAGACTAAGTCGACCGTGACGAATCGACAGTACAGTAACTAAGCACTTTTCCTCCAGCAGCCGCTCAGTCGAGGTGTGTGATACATTGGGAAGACGTGGCGACCAATAGAATAAAATAATAAAAAATAATGGGTAGTCTCCCCTAAGCAAACCGTGTTAAAAATAGGATGGGGTCACAAATAAAACTTAGATAAGACTGACATGTGACATCACAAAACGCATTATACTATGCGATGGTATTACATTTTAGGCTACAGTACAGTCTCAGAAATAAAGTGACAATGGAGGTACATTTTTGTTCTCCGGGGATCGAATTTCCCAGATGTAACCTGAAAGTACAGTAGACTAATCTCCTACTTGGGTACGGTACAAATGACTACGTTTTCCCAGCAAAGAAAGGTACAAATTAGTTTGGCTGTATATTGCTGGCTATGGGCGCATCGATAGGGAACTACCCTAGCAACAGGCATTTGTACTTTTTAAGGCACTTTTCGTACCTTTATTTCTGAGAGTGTACGCGACCGAAAACTAGCTAGTAGCGGTTTTTGGCATTAACGGGGTTACAGCGACTTACCTTGCAGCTGCGCCGACAGCGACTCCTGATGCTGCAAATATTTGACCGCCATCGCCTCGGTCCTCTTCAGCTGCTTGTGCATTTCGTACGATATCATGCCCGCGTACACGGTCCCGCAGACCAGGGTGACCAGAATCAGCGACTGAAATATCCGCTTCTGTCTCCGCGAACACACTCCGTTCCCCATGTTCACTCGCGCCTCCACCCCCTTAGCCAGTGCTGACCGGCTGACTACAGGCGAGTCGCCCTACACAGTGGGAATACAAACTTTTTATTTTTTTTTACTGCTTTCCTTTTTTTATAAATATTTTTTTTTCTGCAACTTCACTTTCACCAATGCATCTCTTCACGAAACGAAGAGAGCAAAATGAATACACGTTAAAGGTTATAAAAAGAAACTAGCCTATGTAACTGAAATCGCTTGTGACCGAGTTTACGGTTCTGTCCAAAAAAACTATGCTGCCAAGTCTGACCCCCTTCTGCAACAAAGTAGGCAAAATTCAAATCGAAGATTCACACTTCACAAAATTCACAAATTTCAAAATTCAAATTGTCAGCGGCCCTAAAACGAACAACGAGAAAGAGACACTGTGTATTTCGAAACGCATCGCGCCCACTGGAGCAAACTTCCTAAAAATGCATTGCCTCTGGCGATTCTACTGTGGCCAACATGGTACCTTTAATTTTAGTTACGTGTCACCTAGAAGTGGCCAGAACCCATCCAACGACGAAGCTTGAAGGAAGTCCCGCCCTTTGGAACACTGTACGAGATAAATCCCAGACGCCAATGGTATAATTGGTTCTGGCTGAATGTAACCACGCCCAGGAGAGTAAACCTTTTCTATTGGGCGCTACTGTTGACCGTCACATGAATTGGGGAAAAGTTTATAGGGGCGTCTCTGCGTACCAATGACGACAGGGGGGACCCCCTGTGAATTGTACGGGACAAGCCCTGCGGCACCTACGCCAGCAGCGGCGTTATGCACGCCTGTAGAACACTGACAGTGTGGCTAGCCGGGATGTCAAAAACAGAGATTTTGCATCAAAACTGGCCGATTTTGATGCAACAAAACAAAACAAAACAAAACAAGTTTGGCTTGTTCAATAATCCGACGTTTTGTGCTTATTAGTGTTTACTTCTTGGACGAACTAGATAAAGACGCAAATGTACCATCCAATCTACACTTCTCTACAGAATGACCCCCATGGCATTTCAAAGTTGCACTTGTATTATGTCCCTACATCTCCTCACACTGTTATCCTGTCTCTTAACATTTCTTGTAATCTTGCCTCACACGTACTGTCACTTGAGCCTCATCTGTAGTTTCACTGACTTAGCCTTGAGACTTACTGCAGACTTGATGTTCAGGGCTGTAGATAGTTGCTACTTCATGACGGAATTGCTCCTTATCTGACCTTCAGTGAGCACCTTTTGTGCGACGCTTTGAATGAAAGTAACTGCCGAATAATTTAATAACTACATGCCAATGCATTTCCCATTTTGCTGCCATATAGGGTGACAATGAATAATTGTGCATGCACACACGCACACACACATGTATACATGCACCCATGGACAGACACACATGTATGCATGCACCTATGCACACACACACACACACACACACACACACACACACACATGTATGCGTGCACCCGTGCACACACACATATACACACACACACACACCCTAATGTGACCTCCTAAGCTTAAATATAGGATAGCAGACCTGGCTTTAATGCAGAATTGAGGTGGAGCAGGGGTGTCAAAAGCAAATGGTTGCAGTGATTTTGCATCAAAATTGATGTTTGGCTTATTCAATAATCCTAAACAGTGTGCCTATTAGTACTTACATTACTATTCAAAATTCCTGAAGTATAATTACACAAACTCCTTGTGATTTATGAAAGTGATATTCAGGCAACCATAAGGGCTGGCTTTCTTAGTTGTGACTTATGTTCAGTTAAGATTTATTTTTAAGTCCTTGATTTCGCCATTGAGACATAGTTTTTCTTTTTCAAGGAGACCCTGGGAGAAATGCCAGAGAGAACAATTGCAAGTCAGGGAGAGAGCAGGGTTAAAGCCCCTAAAGCAGCTTTTGTGTTAAGGGCCTTGTTCAAGGGCCCAATGGCAGAGTTGTACCTTTTTTATTTAGAGACCTGACTTCATCTCTCCAGATGCAAGTCAGCATCCCTGTGCTTTGCTCCGTGGCTCGAACCAGAAACTCTACAATCACCAGTCAGGCAACCTCTCACTGGGCTCCTAGGCACTCGAATCTCACAATGGCCACCAGACTAAACTCATCAGTAGCTGCATTTGATCCCAGTCGATCCCAGATTGTAAAGCAGGTTCATTTAGTCCTTTATTTAACCAGCTAAACAGATGTGAAAACCAGAGGTGGAAAATCCAGGTTCAGGAAGTAAAAGTCCGGCCCGGTATCTTGTTTCAGTCACCTGGATTTGCAAACGAGCGCAGTGCTTCAGCCTGTGGACAGAACTGATGAATGAAACCCGGAGTTCACGGGTGGAACGAACACAAGGCAGGGCTTCTACTTCTGACCCCTGGAGACATCCCACCTCTGCTGAAAACCTATCCTCTTCCACATAAAGGGTTAATGTACATTGAGGAACAGAAAATAAAAAAACACTTCAAGGACAAGGATAAACGCACGCACGACACCTTATCCAAAGAACACGCAGGACATAAACAGGACAGGAAGCTTAACAGGAACATCACCGATAACGTCTCCCCAGGGTCTGCGGGCAGCCTTCTGAGCGGAGCCGGGCCGAGTGGCCCAAACCGCGCTGTGTTCTTCTGGCCCGTTTCCTGGTCATGCTCAGAGATGCTGATGCTGATTCCCCCTCTCCGAACCTCCACCTCACGCTCACGACTACTGTCTGTTCTGGCTCCACGGTGGTGGAACGAACTCCCCGTTGAGGTCAGAACTGTAGAATCTCTCCCCACCTTCAAGCGCAAGCTGAAGACGCACCTCTTCAAGCAGCACCTCTCCCCATCCCTCCCTACCTCCCTGTGAACCTTAATTGTTGTCTCTGTGACTTGCTTTGTGTATCGGTATTTTTAGTTGGCTAGGTAAGCAGTGTTTGGATAGTTCACTTTGGTCACTTTTGCTCTGTTTGTTTGTTTCTTTGTTCAAAAAAAAAAAAGGCCCTCGTCCTTATCTTTGTTGTACAGGTAGCAGTTGAAATTGTACTTCCCTCTAGGGTCTTTCAGCGAACTTATCCCTGGTTATGGGTATGCACTTTGTTGTACGTCGCTCTGGATAAGAGCGTCTGCCAAATGCCAATAATGTAATAATGTAATGACTAGTGCCGCTGTGGTTGGCTCCGGGATACACTCACCGAGCACTTCATCAGGAACATTGTTACTTCATTACACCTACTTATTAATGCGGTTATCTAATCAGCCAATCGTATGGCAGCAGTGCAATGCATACAGTCATGTTGGTACAGGCCAGGAGCTTCAGTTAACGTTCACATCAACCATCAGAATGGGGAAAAAATGTGATCTAAGTGACTTTGACCGTGGAATGATTGATGGTGGCAGACAGGGTGGTTTGAGTATCTCAGAAACTGCTGATCTCCTGGGATTGTCACGCACACTAGTCTCTAGAGTTTGCAAAGAATGGTGCAAAAACAAACAAAAAAATCCTGTGAGCAGCAGTTGTTAATGAGCGACGTTAGAGGGGAATTGCCAGACTGGTCAAAGCTGACAGGAAGGCGACTGTAATGCAAATAACTACAAATTACAACAGCGGTATGCAGAAGAGCATCTCTGAACACACAACGTGTCATTACTCTAAGTGGACAGGCTACAGCAGTAAAATAAGCCTAATAAATACTTAATAAAGTGGTCACTGAGTGTAGGTGTTTCAGCCACCCTTTCAATGGTAACAATATGGTAAAATTATGAGGACAGTCATTTTTTTTCCCACAACAAATTGTGTGTTTTTTTTTTTATTTATGTCTCCGCATGTGCAGACTATTGTGTTATTAGGAAAATACAGCAGTACTTTGTGGACGAATCAGGGGCAGTTTGCGTCACTCTCTTTCGCACACTTAGTGGCTCCAGAATTGAGCCAAGCTTCTCACGAGCCCACGGAGAGCATGTGACGTAACAGGCACTTGGTCCACATTTGTTTCTGCAGCCCACAAGCTGGCCGCCCTCCTGAACTCCTTCTCTGTTCAAACGCTCGCCAAACTGACTGCACACACACACACACACACACCAACAGAGCCACATTGTGAGTGGCAGCGAGGAAATTGGAGAACAAAAATGTGCTTCCACTGTCCACTTTTTTTCTGAGAGTTCACTCTCCTGCCCATAACTACCCCTCTGTCCTCCACTCTTTCTCTCTCTCACCCAACCGCCCTCTCACCTGCTGTTCTCTCACCCTTCCCCCCTAAGCCTGTCCCCAGCCAGGGAATAAGCCCTGTCTCTCTCATCTGACTCACTCCATCCTATCTCCACAGCCTGTCTGTTTCCTCCTAACAGTCGCCTAACTGACTGCACACACACACACACACACCGACAGAACCACACTGTGAGTTCTAACACTTGCCTAACTGACTGCACACACACACACACACACACACACACACACCCACACACACACACACACACACCAGAGCCACACTGTTTCCTCCTAACAGTCGCCTAACTGACTGCACACACACACACACACCGACAGAGCCACACTGTGAGTTCTAACACTCGGCTAACTGATTGCACACACACACACACACACTCACACACACACACACATACACACCGACACACACTGACACACACACACACACACACTGACACACACTGACACACACACACACATACACACCGACACACACTGACGCACACACACATACACACTGACAGAGCCACACTGTGAGTTCTAACACTCAGCTAACTGATTGCACACACACACACACTCACACACACACACACACACACACACACACTGACACACACTGACACACACACACATACACACCGACACACACTGACACACACACACATACACACCGACAGCGCCACACAGTGAGTGGCAGTGAGGAAATTGAAGAAAACCTGATCTCTGAACGATCCGTCAATCTCGTTCTCCCCAGCTACCTGGCTCCCGTCTCTGCTTGCCCCTGCTAAGTCTGCCCCGGCTTTCAATCTGGAATCCAATCTGCTCCATCGAGCCCGCGCAAAAAACCTTTCTCCAAATTCTCCTCTCTCCCCCTCCCCGCTCCCTCCCTCCCCCCCTCCTCTCCAGCTATGGATTTTGTATCTTTCATGCTTTTCTCTTGACCTTATTTCCCACCCTCGGCCGGTCCATTTCTCAGGCCATCGCTCCTTCAATCTCTTCTTTTGTCAGATGCGCTCTTCCCACCCGCACGGTACCGCTTGCTCTCGAGAAGGCCGGTGTCACTGCTCCCCCGTCCGACACACCCCTCTCCGGGCCCGGCAGATGTACGCAATTTACCGGCTCTCTCGTTTCATATCTAAAACCCCTCCAGTCCGCAGTTAGGGTCTCAGTCGCTCACAGAACAGCCTCCTCCACCCAGAGTCGGGTTTTGTAGTCTGGCCACTCTGGGCGAGACGGAGCTTCCCTCTGAGCATCAGAGGCTGCCCGCCCAGCTCATCCTGTGCTGCTGGGGCTGCCGCCCTCAGGAAACCCGACGCCGAGCCCACATACTGGGGCGCGTATGGGTAAGTTTACCGACGGCGATTGGCTGCCGTGCAAGGCACCAACCAGCTCGTCAGGAGCATTTTGGGGATTAGGCGTCTTGCTCAGGGACACTGACACATGCCCAGGGCGGGAACTGGCAACCCTGCGACTGCCAGACGACTGCTCTTACCGCCTGAGCCAATGAGACGACTGCTCTTACCGCCTGAGCCAATGAGACGACTGCTCTTACCGCCTGAGCCAATGTCGCCCCCCCTTAGAGCTTGGTCCTTTTCTTTTCTCTCTTCAAACTAAGTCACTTAGCCCTGATACCTCTGCTCACTTAGTCCTGATACCTCTGCTCATTTAGCCCTGGGGGCAGCCTGTAGTGTAGTGGTTAAGGTAAATGGCTGGGACACCCAAGGTCGGTGGCTCTAATCCAGGTGTAGCCACAATAACATCCGCACAGCCGTTGGGCCCTTAATCCTGCATTGTTCCAGGGGTGGATTGTCTCCTGCTTAGTCTAATCAACTGTACATCTGCCAAATGCCAATAATGTAATGTAATGTAATGATATCTCTGCGCACTTAGCCCATATATGGGTGACTCTTTTTCCCCACCCTCTATTCTCTTTCTCATTGTCTCCCTCTGACGAATGTCTGACTGACGCTGTAACCTGAATGCCTGAAACTCGACCTGGAGAAGACACAGCGCCTGTTCCTCCCCGCGGCAAAGGTCCTCCCCGCAGACTGATGCCTCAATCACTGTCAACAGCTCCATCGAAGTGTCTCCGTCAAAATGCACTTAAGGACACAGCCGTGACCCTGGATAACCTGCAGAGCGTCTTGGAACACAGTCCTTGTGGGCCCGGAGAAGAGTAGCTGTTGCTTATGGGTACAGTTAATGGGGATCCAAATAAACTAAATAAACACAGGCTCTCCCTTCACAACATCAAGACAGTCCACCCCTTCCACACCCGGGTTGCTACATAGTCCAGGAAACTACAAAGCCCACGAGAGTAAAATGCCCAGGAGACTACAAAC
Source organism: Conger conger (assembly GCF_963514075.1). Taxonomy (NCBI): domain Eukaryota; kingdom Metazoa; phylum Chordata; class Actinopteri; order Anguilliformes; family Congridae; genus Conger; species Conger conger. The sequence goes on along the minus strand of NC_083764.1, from coordinate 61,869,116 downwards.
CCATGAGACTGCAAGGCCCAGGAGACTACAAATCCCAGGAAACTACAAAGCCTGGGAGACTACATAGCCCAGAAGACTACAAAGCCCAGGGGACTACCAAGCCCTTGTAATCAGTTATATGGGCTATCGTAATGCCTGATTGGTCAGCCATTACGCCCCTGTAACTGGCTCAGAAACCCTGAAATAGTGCATTGGATTTCGCTTACAGAAGTCTCCCACCAGATCTCTGAAGTCTCTTCTCCTTATCTGTTTCATTTAGCTTGATGTTATAATTACAAGGACAGAAATGTCTCAATGTCATCTTATCAGTGCAACGAGTCAGCTTGCCCCAGATGACAGGCAACAAGAGATCCCCAGGAGAGGGGGTAGGGGGGATTTCACTGGCTGTCTTCCACAAAATCTCTCATACATTTTCGGGCAATACCTCATTGTTTTTATTTCTTAAGAGACTGCACCCTTCTCTTATTTTAAATGCACCTTCATCATAACATTTGTAACTCTGCCTGTCTCTAGGTCTACTACTGGCCTTTGCTGACCAAGTGACTTCCATCACGTGGATCTTCCAAACGATTAAATAGTATACCGTAATACTGTTCACATGAAAGGGTTAAAGTGCTTTTTTATATCATTGATTTTGATATCTGTTAACAACACACACTAAGCGTCATCTTCGGCCATCAAGCCAAAATCAGCGCAACATTAAAGACTTCCTAACCAAAGTCACTGAGAAATGAGGAATCCGTCTCCTCAGAATATTACATTTATCAATGCTATGTTACATTACATATTATTTGGCTGATGCCTTTCTCCAAAATGACTTATAGGTGATTAGACTAAGCAGGGGACAATCCCCCTGGAGCAATGTGGGGTTAAGGGCCTAGCTCACACAGCTGTGTGGATCCTATAGTGGTTACACTGGGGATAGAACCACCAACTTTGCGGGTCCCAGCCATGTACCTTAGCCACTACGCTACAGGCTGCCCTATGTAATTATTCATGTGAACACCTGCCCTAATTTGTTCAATTTGAATGCTACAAGCTACAGCTGCAGACTGCATGTGTTATCTTGAATTAAATTCCGCTGCTCTCAAGTACAGGAGTGAACCAGCATAGTTTAGATAGATAGATAGATAGATAGATAGATAGATAGAGAGATACTTTATTCATCCCGAGTGAAATTTTAGTTTACAGAGCCGGCAGGAAAATACACCTAAGGTAACTGGTTGGATCAAAAACCGGCACGTAGATTTGCCCTGCAGGACCGGAGTTGTGCAATCCAGCTGTATAGCCATAGTTGAGTACCTACTCATAAATCAAGTCAGATAGTCACATACATCAAGTCATGTAAACCTTGCTTAGACTACCGCAGTGCTGCCACCTAATGGATACTGCACCTCACTGCTGAGGGAAGAGTTTTCCAAGGCGTTTCTGTTTGCCGCCTCAAGGGGGAGCCAAATTCATAACATTTGGTTTGTCCAAAGCTGACATAAGAGTGTAAAGTTCAGGGGCCTCATTTATAAACGTTGCGTAGGCACAAAAGAATGCGTACGCCACTTTCTAAGCAAACTTTGGCATTTATAAAAAACGAACTTGACCGGAAAATGTGCGGTCCTCCACGGAAACTCTGACCCATGCGTACGCACATTAACTGTAGAAATGAGAAACTGTGCCTTTAATGCTCGTGACGTAGACCAGGAAAACGGGAAGTGAAACAGGATGTAAAAAGGTATAAAGATTTGCCGGGAGTTGTGGCTGGGTATGGCTGCTGTAAGGACGTGCTTCGTCCCTGTTATACTTATTAAAGTGTTGTATTGTTGAATCTCGCTATACGGGTTCTCTCCCTTCCTAAGTGCAACACAACATTTGGCGACGAGAGAAGTCGAAAATGATACACAACAGATACCACTGTGTAAAATAAATCGAAATTGCTTGTTGTTGATTGTACTCTTAAAGGGTTCTGATTTTCTGCATGTTTACACTAGGACTCGGAACTATACTGTCCTCTCAGGTCCTCTGCACTTGTTCTTGTGTTTAATTTGCACTTTGTTGTACGTCGCTCTGGATAAGAGCGTCTGCTAAATGCCATGTAATGTAATGTAATGTAATGAAATATTACCTCTCACGTATCATATATGAAGAGTTAATTTGCAAAAACGGATAAAAGCCTCTCTTACAACGAATAAACAAACAGCTGTTTGATTGATGCTCCCTGGAGTGCCCAAAAAATATGATTTAGGATGATAAATATAAACGGAGATGTTGTTGTAAAATAATCCCTCAAATATGTAGACGAATTGTTAAAATACTTCATGTTATTAAATGTATTCTCATAAATAATATGGTGAACAGTCGGACAAATTGCGCTGCACTGATGCCGTTTACAATGCGTCAGTCGGGCAGATACGAGTGCATAGTTTCATATATTGTTATCATTCATATATTATGTTTTATAATGTGTTTATTGTTATGGATTTTTGTTCGTTTTATCTCTTAATTTTGTAACTGTGTTTTCAATGGTGCTAGACAAATAACGTGTATTACTATTATTATTATTATTATTATTATTATTATTATTATTATTATTATTATCATCGTCATCACATTCGTTGTGCAGAACTGTTCGTCATTTACAATCAATCAGGATAATTCCCACACCTGTAGCTTTTCAGAGGCAATCAAATGGCTGAAATCCCTTTTCTTGGCCTTCTTTTCAGCGTTTGCCATTGTCGTCTTCGTGAAATGCATATTCATTAGGGGTGTTTCACTGCCTATTTATAGGCAACTGTGGGCGGGACATGAAGCTGGCAAAGTTGCGCCACATTTAGAGTTGATTGTGATTTATAAAGGAAACTGGCGTGGGACGTGCGTATGCACTGTTTTATAAATCTGAATATTGTTTTGCGTACGCACGTCCTAGGTTTCATGCTTATGCAACCTTTTGACGTGAATCCTAAGCACAGTTTTATAAATGAGGCCCCTGGTCAAGTAGCTCGCAATCTTGGTCCACACTCCTGGTCCTGGAGAGCCGCAGGGTGTGCTGGGGTCCTCACTCCTGGTCCTGGAGAGCCGCAGGGTGTGCTGGGGTCCTCACTCCTGGTCCTGGAGAGCTGCAGGGTGTGCTGGGGTCCTCACTCCTGGTCCTGGAGAGCCGCAGGGTGTGCTGGGGTCCTCACTCCTGGTCCTGGAGAGCTGCAGGGTGTGCTGGGGTCCTCACTCCTGGTCCTGGAGAGCCGCAGGGTGTGCTGGGGTCTTCATTCCTGGTCCTGGAGAGCCACAGGGTGTGCTGGGGTCCCCTCTCCTGGTCCTGGAGAGCCGCAGGGTGTGCTGGGGTCCTCACTCCTGGTCCTGGAGAGCCGCAGGGTGTTCTGGGGTCCTCACACCTGGTCCTGGAGAGCCGCAGGGTGTGCTGGGGTCTTCATTCCTGGTCCTGGAGAGCCACAGGGTGTGCTGGGGTCCCCTCTCCTGGTCCTGGAGAGCCGCAGGGTGTGCTGGGGTCCTCACTCCTGGTCCTGGAGAGCCGCAGGGTGTGCTGGGGTCCTCACTCCTGGTCCTGGAGAGCCGCAGGGTGTGCTGGGGTCCTCACTCCTGGTCCTGGAGAGCCGCAGGGTGTGCTGGGGTCCTCACTCCTGGTCCCGGAGAGCCGCAGGATGTGCTGGGGTCCTCACTCCTGGTCCCGGAAAGCCGCAGGGTGTGCTGGTTTTTGTTTACGCCTTAATATCACCAACCAATTTAGAACCAAGAAACCAGGTTTCTTGGTTCATTTTAATTAATCAACAAAACACCCTGTGGCTCTCTAGAACCAGGAGTGAGGACCGCTGTTTTAGAGTAAGCTTGTTTTAAATGTGTACTCACTGTTGACCACAAGAGGGCACTGAAATCACATGCACACATTGCCCTCTCGAGACTTGAGCAAGAGGCTTATTTCATACCAGGAGCTGAGATATATTCTCTTAATTCAGCTCTGCTCCAGATACCTGTCCAGGTAGCCACCTGTCAGAGCCAGAATGGCTCACAGCTGCAGACACCGGAGGCCTTTTCACATATACCTGAGGTGAGGGCCCACTCGGTCCTCGTTCTAACACCAGTGACGTAAGAGGGATTTCAACCCCAGTTATGTTCCAGGTTTGCCGATTCAATGCTGAAAATGGATCCAGCGTGTGTGAACAAAATGGCTACGTGCCATCAGTTGTTCTCTATGAGAGAACATATATAAATATAGCTGTGACCTTCAGAATGACATCAGAATGCTGACGCAGAACAAATTATATCCCACTGGAGCTTTTGACAATATATCTTTTCCGGATTTTATAGTATATTCAATTTCTGTAAACGTGTAATAAAAGCATTTGTGAGGCAGCTCATGAGCTTCTGTGGTGCTGACTCACCATGATTGGAGGTTGTGTCAATGGACCAATCACAGCTGGATTTCGGGGCCCAAGTGGTCCCCAATGTTCTCCCCATCGTCACGGACAGCGAGTCCTGAAACCCCAAACCGAAGCCTACCCCGAGCCCAAAGCAAACAAGGGGGAAAAGGGGATTCAGAAAAGGAATAACGCGTGGGAATAGAAAGAAAACAAAAACGGGAATTGTACAGGAAGCTGAACGCTTCGAATGTTGGCTCAGTCGAGGCAGGTTTCCTGTTCAATCTGTGTCCTGTCGCATGCAGAACGGCACGGCTCAGGTGCTGTGTCCTTTGGAGAGATGGGGTTGTAACATTTATTTTGTTGTTTCTGGGTTTTTCCCACATTTTCATGTTATAAATGAGCTGTTCTGCTGGGCCTTGTGAGTCCCTGTGGTGCGCACACAGCCTGTGACTTCTCAAGGAGCAGAGGACAGGTGGTCCAGCCATGTGTGTGTGTGTGTGTGTGTGTGTGTGTGTATGTGTGTGTGTGTGTGTGTGTGTGTGTGTGTATGTGTGTGTGTGTGTGTGTGTATGTGTGTATGTGTGTGTGTGTGTGTGTGTGTG
>NC_083764.1:61849150-61859150 GCF_963514075.1 Conger conger | reverse complement strand
GTCTCTTTTGACATTATTATTGATAACAAATCCATTCAAACAGAACGTGAAAAACAGAAATATGAATGGACATAATTCAGCAATGCTGTTTGGGAAGGGCGTAAACATGATGGTGGGAACTGGAGAACAGGGACCTCATAGAAACAAGAACATTCACTTCATATCAAATAATATAACATAAAAATAAAATAAAAACTGTGGCAAGCTTCTGGATTGACTCTCGAGAGTTCCTTGTGTCACTGCTTCTGATTCATAAATAACAGAATTTCTTAACCCTCCTATTATGGTATGTGTTTATGACCGCTTTTATGGACGGGGTCAAATTGACCCCAACAGTTTAAATAAACTCAAAATTATTGCAAAACAAAAATGTTGACACTTTTTGTGTCGCCCTCTCATTTTAGTGAATTATGACTCGGTATGAAAACAAAGCTTAGCTCCCAAAAGGGGGGCGGGTGGTGGTGGAAAAAAGGTCATGTTTTACAATAAGGTTCCATGAACTAATGCAGTTGTAACTACTGAGAGCTGTACAAATACATGTGCCGCTCTGTTAACGTATTTTTACATCACTAATTCATGTTGACAACCAGTTATTGCCAATTCATATTGGAATGAAAAATGGTGAAGGAAAGTTCATCCTATGGTTTGCTAATGTAAATATAATGTAACAAACACATTAGTTAGTTGTTAACCAATGGATTAACTAATGAAAAGTTCATGCTCAACTAACGGATTTGACTGAACTACATCAGACGATGCCAATTCACGAACCTCATTGTAAAAAGCGTGTGAGCGTTTCCTTGTTTTGCTTGACCATTGCCTCGTTTTTGTGAATTACGATTCTAAATAAGATTAAAGATGCCCTCCAAAGCGGCGGGGGAGGGGTGGATGACAGGAGGAGCCCCCGGGGGGGGTGCTGCCCGCGTGCTCTGGGCCTCGGGGTCAGGTGACGAACACGGAGCCGTTGAGCGGGACGATGACCGAGGTGCCCCAGGCCACCACATTCCCCCTGCCCCCGCCCAGCCGAGCATGCTGGGATATCTCCTCGGCGCCCAGCACCCTGTCCCACACGTTGAAGCCCGTCATCATCCCGGCGAAGGCGGGGAGGTGCGCCTCGTACCCGCCCAGGAAGAAGGTGCCCTGCGCGGGCAGGGCTTGGGCCTCCGCCCCGGCGACGGAGCTGGCCACCAGCCTCCCGTCGGCCCACAGCGCGGCCTGGCCCCGCTCCGCGCTCCAGCTCCCGCAGTAGTGCCCCCAGCTCCGCTCCTCCACCACGCCCCGCGCCTCCAGGGGCGCCGCGTCCTCCCCGCCCGCCGACAGGACGGCCGCCCCGCCGGGGCCGCCCTGCAGGAGGAGCCGCGCCTCCCCCGGCCGCCCGTAGGAGAAGAGCGCGGTGCGGTTGAGCGGCCGCGCCGGATTGGCCCACAGGCACACCGTCAGGGAGCGCAGAGGGGCGCGCGTGTGCGCCTCCGCCCGCGCGTGAGGGAACCGGGAGCGTGCGGGGAACAGCAGCCCCGTGTGGTAGCCTGAGAGAGAGAGGGAGAGAGGGAGAGAGAGGGAGGGGGGGGTGGAGAGGGAGGGAGAGAGAGGGAGGGGGGGGAGAGGGAGGGAGAGACGGGGGGAGAGGGAGGGAGAGGGAGGGGGGGAGAGAGGGAGGGGGAGAGAGAGAGGGGGAGAGGGAGAGAGAGGGGGGGAGAGAGGGAGGGAGAGAAAGGGAGAGAGATGAGAGAGAGATCGAGGGGGAGGGAGAGAGATAAAGGGAGGGAGAGAGGGAGAGAGTTTAAAACTCATATTTGACCTCACACACATAATCTTTGCCATGAATGACAGCGCTCTTTCAACACTTTTTCCCCAGATACTAAAGTAGTCACAGTCATCCCCTGAAGCATCTCTGTGACTGGGGTTATTACGTTTAAGAGGAAACTATAAATGCCCTCTGACTCTCCTGCCCCCTCAGCCGTCAGCTCGACCAGCAGCACTCCTGAGTCCCTCAGTACACTTTCTGTTACACCTGGAATAAAGTGCCAAGGCCACTTTGTGTCATGTTTTTTTACGATCGCTGCCGTTTTCTGCATGCAGTATAAAATGGTGGAATAAAGCACCACTGCTGCCCGGCAACCTCCCAATCTGTTCGTCTTCACGTGCTGGCTGAGGGGGCGGGGGGGGGGCACTACAGGGCGACCTTTGACCTCTGACTTCCTCTCTGTTCAGGATCTCTGGCATTTGTCGGGTTTGTTTGCTTTTCTTTCTCCTGATTTTGTGGCGGTTGAAGCGAAAAAGGTCTCCCACACAGGGAGCGCGGAGGAGAGCCAGAAGAACGCGCTCTCAGAACCGTAAAGAGGGATGTACGGCCGGGTCGGTTATTCACGGCCGGCAGCGATGTGGAACGGAGCGGAGCGGAGCCGACGGTGCCGGGGGCTTTGGGGAGTCCCCCTGACGCTGTCCCGGCTCGGACTCCGTAGCTCCTCAAATTCTTACGGTCGGGAGACCGTGACGTTTCTCCCCGCGCGGTTGGTACCGAAATCGGTCCGTCTCAACGCGTCCGCAGCCCAGAGGGGCGTTAGGATCCCGCCCCGTCTCGAGCGCGCAGCACGGGAGCGCCCGAGAACCGTCTGAAGGAGGGATTCCCACGGAAACGCCGCGCGCCATTAACCGCGCCTAAGAGCCGTGGCGTTTTCACGCGCGGTTAAACAGCTAAATCGGGCGACGGTGAAATCCCCAGGTCAGCCGGGGCGTGTCGGCGCACAGCCAGGGAGCGCCCCAGAGAGAGGGGACCGGGGCGCGGTTACCGTGGACACGGCGGCGGCCGTCACCCACCTGAGGGCAGGAAGTTCTGATTGGCCACGCGCTGCGAGGCGTCCAGCTGGGCCTGCAGCCTCTGGAGCTCCGTCGCCATGGCGGCCAGCGTGGTCTCGAGCGGCGCCTCCCCCGGCCCGCCGCGGCACGCCTCCTCGATGGCGTCCAGCCGCGCCTCCTGCTTCCTGCCGGCCTCCAGGAGCCGCTGCAGGGCCGCTTCCTGCCGGGAGGAGCGCTCGGCCCCCGCCTCCCGGGCCCCCCGCCCCGCGGCCGCCTCCACCCGGCGGCCCAGCTGCGCCGCCACCCGATTGGCCAGGGCGTCCGCCGACCCCGCCCAGGCCGCCGCGTTGCCCCCGGCGACCTTGCGCAGGTCGCCCGCCAGGGCCCGCAGCTCCGCCCCGACGACGGCGTCCAGGGAGTGCAGCAGCATGTTCTGCCTCATGTGGGAGTCCTCCAGGGCGATGAAGAGCTTGTCCCAGCGGGACGCCTCCTGAGACTGGCAGGGCGCGGCGGAGGGGGTCGCTGGGGGGCAGAGGAGAGGGGGGGGGGGGGGGGGGGGACAGACTCTCAGACAGACGGACAGCGTTTGCTTTTTTAAAAACAATTGTTGTAATTTACGTATTACCTGCAGTGCACCTGAGTCATTAATGTCTGAGCTTGCTGTGTACAGGTTACCTGGGAACCGACCACGGTGAAATATACACACATGTTCTGGATTGAAAGACTTATTTATGCTCTATTGAAAGCAATGAAATACTCTCAAAAAGTGCCAACCGGTCCTCTTGCTCATTCACACAGTATTCCAATCCGAAACCATTCGGTATTTAGGATCGGCTATGAAACTATGATTTTTCCAGTTTATGCACGGAATTTCAATGAAATTTTTGCATTTATTAATGTGATGGGAATGGAAATGACTCCCGTGTCTGATATGTGTACCAAAAGAGAAGTGCATACAGGACTATACATCATTTACAGACACACACACGTATATGCGTACATACATACTTACATACACACACACATATACATACATACAAACACATACATACATACACACGCACACACACGCATTCACGTAAATACAGAGGGTCTATATACAGAACAGAATGGTGGATATTGAATCATCATCATCAGTATTGATGAGGAAGAATGAAAGAGAGGCATGGCAGACAAGTCAAGGCTCCCCCCAGCACCCCCCCACCCCCCAGCGGGGTTGATGGTTTGGGGTGGTCCTGGCAGACCCCCAGTCCCACGCCAGTCTTTTTTGTGTCCAGTTTTTGCCTAATGACATTTTGTCAGCGCGTCAAAGTCCAGACCCCTCGCAGACAGTAATTCAGCTATAATGACTCACTGTGCCCCGTGAAACCACCACAGAAAGGTCCTCCAATTAGGCTCACCCTGTTCCTCATTAGTTCCCAATTTGCTCAGTCGCCAAGGGAACCCCGGGCGGCACCTGGCCCCTTTCCCCTGGCAGATACACCGGGGCGAAGGCAGGGTGCACTCTCGCAAATAAAGGCACGAAACGTGCCTAAAAAGGTCCAAATGCCTGTCGCTGCGGCGGTACCCAGTAGGCACATGCATTGTAATCCTGTATATCATTCATTTCAGCCTTTTTTGCTGGGACAACATACTCATTTGTACCCAAAGAGAACATTACTGTACTTTCAGGGTACATTCGGAAAACTGAGATGTACCTCCACTGTTAGTTTAATTCTGAGGGTGCACGTTCCACATGCCCAGAAAACAGCATTTTCTTGGAATAAGACTTAAGATCTTTTTTTTCTCTCAAGTAGACTTAAAACTCAACTTAAAACTGTCTGCTTGACAAGTGTAATTAGACCGCATTGGCAAAAGAAACGAGTCAAACTTTCCCACTCCGCATGCAAACCTTTTGTCTCATTTAGCAGAAAAGTCACAGAAATAAGACTTTAAGTCGAGGAATAAGACTAAGATACTTGTTAAGACTGACTTACTGTCGTTATTTATTTCGCAGTGGAAAAATAGTGAAAAAGCGCTCACCTTCCCGTTCCTCCATGGGGATCTCGTTGTAATAGGAGTCATCGTAGGTGACCTGGTAGTCCTCGTACCCGAGAGACAGGCGGCCGCACAGGAGACAGGCGGCCAGGAGGACCCTCGACAGGGACATGGTGTGCGCGCGCGTGTGTGTGTGTGAGACTCTCCTCGCCTCTCCCTCCGGCTGAGCGGTGTGTTTGCGAGCGGCTAACGCAGCGATCGCTGAGCACTGAGCGTGCTCCTGGACTCCTGTGTGCTCTATATAAACGCAGCCAGCACTCAGAGCGGGGGGCCAGTAATGCTCTGCTGGAGGTGTGTGTGTGTGTGTGTGTGCGTGTGTGTGTGTCAGAGCTCAGAGCGGGGGCTGAGTAGTGCTCTGCTGGAGGTGTGTGTGTGTGTGTGTGTTGTAATCAAATATTACAGCTACTCCTGCCGGTTGGGGTGGGAGGGGATGTGGGGGGTGGGAGGTGAGAGAGGAAGAGAGTGGGGGAGGGAGGAGGGGAGGGAGGAGGGGAGGAGAAACTGTGTTTCCTAACTCACACACACACACACACACACACACGCACACAGATTCACACATACACACACACACATACACACACACACACACACTCACACACTCACACTCACACACACACACTCACACACGCACACACACACGCACACACACACACACTCACACACACACACACACACACGCACACACACACACACACACACACACTCACACACTCACACACTCACACTCACACTCACACACACACACTCACACACTCATACACGCTCACGCTCACACACTCACACACACTCACACTCACACACACACACTCACTCACTCACACACACAGACAAACACATACACAAACGCACACACACACAGATACACACACAAGCATGCACACACACACAAGCACCCACACACACACTCACACACACACACACTCACTCACACTCACACACACACACTCACTCACACTCACACACACACACACACACACACTCACACAAGCACCCACACACACACACAGACAGATACACACACACGCACTCATGCATGCATGCACTCACACAAGGACACACACACAATCACACACACAGACACACACACAAACTCCCCTGAGTATCCTGGTGTTTTTTTTTCCCTGACAGATGGAGGAATAGTAATGACTTCCTCATGAGACTGCCCTCCACTCTTTCACCCTCTGTTGTTCTTCGCTCAGAGTGTTGATGATGATGATGATGATGACGACGGCTTGGCACGTGGCCACAAACTGGGGGGTATGGAGCTCTGTCACACGTCCCAGCACTGCATCCACTGAAACCAGGCGGACGCTTTCTCCCAGAACGCTCTCTCAGAACCCTTTCTCACAGAATGCTTAGAACCCTGTCTCTCACAACGATTTATCTCAGAACCCTTTCTCTCAGAACGCTTAGAACCCTTTCTCTCACAATGATTTGTCTCAGAACGCTTAGAACGCCTTCTCTCAGAACGCTTAGAATGCTTTCTGTCAGAACCCTTTCTCTCACAAGGATTTCTCTCAGAACCCTTTCTCTCAGAACGTTTCTCTCAGAAAGCTTTCTCTCAGAACGCTTAGAACCCTTTCTCTCAGAACGCTTTCTCTCTCGGGGTAGCGTTACCCTCCGTGGGAACAGGTCGATGTGACCTATGCAGGGCAAATAGACTCTTTGTGCTGCTTCTACAGACTCAGTTTAAGCTCAGTCCTGGGCGTAATTGAGTTTCGTATGGAGAATATCCGTTCAAAATCGAATTTAGTATTGGACAAGGCTTATTCTGTGTCTGTGCAACGGGACTATTGTCTGACTGTGGTTCCCTACGCCAAACTCATTACTAAAGGAGACCATGAGCCTGCTCCAGCGCCCACCCGACCACCCATTGACTGTTAGATCTGCGAGAGGCTGTTTCGCATTTCAAAAAAACGTTGAACTACAAATGAGCTTTGATAGTTGCTGTTCTTTTCTGTGCTGGGGGGGGCAGGGGTCGAGTTGGGGCGGACGGCGAAACGCGTGATCCACGCCCCGTCCGTCACATCAAAGCGTCTGGAGGCCGAGGCGCCGGCCCACGGGCCCGCTGGACACCGGAGAGGGTCAGACGCTCCCCATTCCTGCCGGGAAACAAAGAGCCCCGTCCAGCTGCACTCCGGAACCCGCGACGGGATGGGACTTGTCCTTGCGTTCGGAAAAATTTGCTCCGGGGGCTCTTGGTGGATGCACCGTCGCCGTCGGTTTCCTGTCGGTTGGCAGTTAATTTTGGGCCCGGGACACAAGCAGCAGGCTCTTCAGCCGATCCACAACCACTATCGGCACTAAGAGTAGCTTTTCTGGAATGTTCTCTTTGTTTTGTTTTGTTTTTTTTGGTTCTAGAACTCTTGTTGCTTTCACTCGCCAGTAGCGATTGTTACATCATCTGCGTTAGAATGTTCCGTTAAGAACATTCCAATCGCATGTTTGCGATCCTACGCCTTAAAGGGTCAAGCGTTGAAATGCACCAAAAGGACGGCCTGTTGCCTTATAGCAAGAGGACCCCATTTGAATCCCAGCCTGGGCCTTTCTGTTTGCATGTTCTCCCAGTGTCTGTGTGGGTCTCCCCCTGTTGCTCCGGTTTTCTCCCACAGTCCGAAGACAAACAGGTTTGGTTAAGTGGACAGTCTGCCTGTAGGTATAAGTGTGTGAGTGAATGGTGTGTGTGGCCTGTGATGAATTGATGACCCTGCTTGCTTCTTGGCTAATGCATGCTGGGATAGGCTCCTGCCCCCCCGTGACCCAGAGCAGGAATAAGTGGTTTCGATAATGGATGGATGGAACACACCCCTAAAAACCAGACACCGTGACCCTCCAGGACTGGAGTTCGCTGAAGTCCGGGAGACGTGTCCACAGAAACATTCCTCATGAAATCAAGAGAACGTCCTGCTAAATAAAACGTAACGCAATCTAATGAACAGAACGGGTCTGGTGGATGAATGTTCCACCAATGATCTGGAACCAAACACACTCAGGACAAAAACACATGAGCGCCCCTCCGCTCCGCTCCACTGCGTTCAGAACACGCTAGGTCCCTTGGAGAAGATTTTCCACACAAACAATGCATTCCGGACGGGAGCAGGGGGATTTTCCGGTTTTCTTTGCGCCCCGGGAGAGCCCGGCCCGAGACCCCTGTCCGCCGCCGGCCCCGGGCGGGGAGCGGGACGGACGAGTCGCCGCGGCCGTCCGTCAGGCCGTCAGGAGATCTACGAGCGGCCCGGGGCCCTGAGGGGTGAGCGGAGCGGGGTTGCAGGATCGAGTCCCGGCGGGGCACAGCTCCGTGCGGCCGTAACTGCGGCTCTCTGTGTGAAACTCCAGATGTGTGCGGAGGGGACTGGAGCGCCGGGCCGCTCTCCACGGCACTCCCGGGGTCCCTGGGAGCCCGCGCCTTCTGAGCCAGTGAGTTATTAAGAGTCGTGCGGATTCAAAGAAGCCATTTGTAACTGCGGTTCTTAAGCCGTGGCCCCCGGTGTGCCTGTGGTGTGTTTGTGTGTGTGTGTGTGTGTGTGTGTGTGTGCGTGTGCGTGTGCGTGTGCGTGTGCGTGTGCGTGTGCGTGTGTGTGTGTGTGTGCGTGTGCGTGTGCGTGTACGTGTGTGTGTGTGTGTGTGTGTGTGTGTGTGAGTGTGTGTGTGTGTGTGTGTGTGTGTGTGTGTGTGTGCGTGTGCGTGTGCGTGTGCGTGTGTGTGTGTGTGTGCGTGTGCGTGTGCGTGTGCGTGTACGTGTGTGTGTGTGTGTGTGCATGTAAGGGTGTGCGTGCGTGTAAGTGGGCGTGTGTGTGCTTGTGTGTGCATCTCGTCAGTGCGGTTAAAATGCAATAAAACCTGTTTTTAGTTGCTCTCTCTCAACTCTTACTGAAAAGTTTGTGAATGACTGATAATAAAAGATTTTGTGAAAGATAATCCGAACAAGAAAAGTAATTGTTATGAGGTATTCCATTCAATCGGCAGATTCCTAGCTGGTCATTTGGTTGTGGACACTGACTGTATTTCATTACAGAGCAATTTTAACTGTGCCATTTCAGTGTATGTGTAATTGTGCTCGTGCCATTTCAGTGTGTGTGTAATTGTACTAGTGGAAGTTCAGTGCACGAGGAATTGTGCAAGTGGCATTTCAGTGTACATGTTATTTCAGCACCAGATTCATATTTTCAGTTTAATTTCAGTATTATTGTCATAGCATTTCAGTGTCTTTGTTTCGTTGAGAGTGTAAAGGAGTACCTGCAAGGTGTAAACAAATATGTGATTAGAATGTTCTTAACTGGACATTCTAATGCTGATGTTACAATCACTACTGGTAACTGAGTTCTAGAACACTGAATTAGAATTCTGAAACAGACGAAACACCCGAGAAAAGGGTTAAAGATCACTTCAGCACAGGGGTTCGGTGTGGTGCGCTTGCAGTTCTTGTGTTTGTGGAACGTACCCAGCGCCGTTTCCACGAAATGGCAATGAAAAACGTGTCTCTTCCCTTCTGGTGGCGAGGTCAGGCTCATTAAACACACTCCCACGGTAACCCCAACCCTCTGGAGAGAGAGCGTCTAATTCCAGGCTCCTCAACTCCAGCTCCTGAGGGCCACAGCGTCCACATCCTACTGCGCCTGATGTCACCGGTGAGCTTACTTCCTGAACCGAGAGGGTAAGTGAATGAGTGAAATCGGGTGGCGTAGCGCACGGTTGTGGCAGACGCCAGCGGACACTGCGGCCCTCGGGACGTGGGGTTGAGCAGCCTCGCTCTGAGACGCTGATACGATGCGTGTCCCTGCGGACTGCGTGGGCGGCGGCACCCCGGTGACCCACGCCTGCGTGCGGCGCAGAGGGCTAACGAGGCGGTCGGTCTCGTGCGATCGGGTCCAGTTCGGTTCGCCTTTCGAAGGGGCGGGCCGTGCTCGCGGCAGAACCGTACCGGCAGCAATAAATCCCAGCATTCCCTGCTGCCAGACGACTGTCTCCTGACCTGCGCATTCCTCTGAGTCACTAATGAGGGACCATATACAAACACACACACACACACACACCATATACAAACACACACACACACACACACACACACACACACACACACACACCATATACAAACACACACACACACACACACACACACACACCATATACAAACACACACACACACACACACACCATATACAAACAC
>NC_083764.1:61839150-61846650 GCF_963514075.1 Conger conger | reverse complement strand
ACTCACACACACCATATACAAACACACACACACATACACACACACGCAAACACACTCACACATACCATATACAAACACACACACACAAACACACACACCATATACAAACACATACACACAAACACACACGCCATATACAAACACATACACACAAACATACACACACCATATACAAACACACACACACACACACCATATACAAACACACACAAACACACCAAATACAAACACAAACACACACCATATACAAACATACACACACAAGCATACACACACCATATACAAACACACACACACAAACATACACACACCATATACAAACACACACACAAACACACAAACACCATATACAAACACACACACACACACCATATACAAACACACACAAACACACCATATACAAACACAAACACACACACCATATTCAAACACACACACACACACCATAGACAAACACACAAACACACACACACAAACACATACACCATATACAAACACACACACCATACTGTACAAACACACACAAACACACCACATACAAACACACACACACAAATACACACACACAAGCACACACCATATACAAACACACACACACCATATATAAACACACACACACCATATACAAACACACAAACACACACCATATACAAACACACAAACACACACACACACACACACACCCACACACACACCCCACATACAAACAAACACACACCATATACAAACACACAAACACACACACTCACACACGATATACAAACACAAAAACACATACACACACACCATATACAGACACACAAACAGACACATAAGGATCATCGACTATTCTACACTCCCTATGCATACGCCTGGGACTGGAAACTTTATGATACCTTCACGGATCACCTTCGTCAGGGTAAAACACAGCTTTATCTGGACTTTTACTGTGTTTGCACCACAGTGTGCAGTGGGGTATGTGAAAGAATACCCTGAGGGCAAATAACTCAGGGCAAAATTCAGGGCAATAAAAGTGAACACATACCGTGCATGTGTGTGTGTGTGTGCATGTGTATGTGCGTGCATATTCATGTGTGTGTGTGTGTGTGTGTGTGTGCATGCGTATGTGTGTGCATATGCATGTGCGTGTGTGTGTGTGCATGTGTGTGTGGATTTGAGTGTGTGTGTATGTATGTGTGTGAATTTGTGTGTGTGTGTGTGTGTGTGTGTGGATTTGAGTGTGTGTGTTCTTGTGTTCCTGAGTACATAGCCATAATGGCTGAGGCCTGGATTGCCCCACACTAAGGTATAAGAGCCACACAACACGGGCGAGCATCCCATGTAAGGTGAAATAAGTGTGCCATCTGTTTACTGTTAGGCAATGCTAGGCATGACAAAAAAATCGATGCAGTTCGCACTCTACACAAGAGGCCATTGAGAAACAATGGCAAAGGCTCTACACAGGCTACATGCTGTTAGCACGCTACACAGGCTACATGCTGTTAGCACGCTACACAGGCTACATGCTGTTAGCACGCTACACAGGCTACATGCTGTTAGCACGCTAGACAGGCTACATGCTGTTAGCACGCTAGACAGGCTACATGCTGTTAGCACGCTACACAGGCTACATGCTGTTAGCACCGTTTGCATCCATACGTTTGGACCGCACTGGTCGTCCACATGCAGAGAGCAGGAAGACTGAAACTGTGGTGGGAACGCTTCACCGCAAACCGTTAGCAGCTGTCGGCACTCCCGGGCTGTCCCCATCGTCGGGAACCAAGGGGGGAATGCCGGTAATGGGGGGGGCATCGGGAATGGAGGGGCATCGGGAATGGGGGGGGGGGGGGGGGGGCATCAGGAATGGGGGGGTATCGGGAATGGGGGGGGGGCATCAGGAATGGGGGGGGGCATCGGGAATGGGGGGAGGGCATCAGGAATGGGGGGGTATCGGGAATGGGGGGCTTCAGGAATGGGGGGGCATCAGGAATGGGGGGGGCATCAGGAATGGGGGGGGGCATCAGGAATGGGGGGGTATCGGGAATGGGGGGGGGCATCAGGAATGGGGGGGTATCGGGAATGGGGGGGGCATCAGGAATGGGGGGGTATCGGGAATGGGGGGGGGCATTGGGAATGGGGGGGGGCATCAGGAATGGGGGAATGGGGGGGGGCATCAGGAATGGGGGGGGCATTGGGAATGGGGGAATGGGGGGGGGCATTGGGAATGGGGGGGCATTGGGAATGGGGGGGGGCATCAGGAATGGGGGAATGGGGGGGGGCATCAGGAATGGGGGGGGCATTGGGAATGGGGGAATGGGGGGGGGCATTGGGAATGGGGGGGTGAGCGTGGGACTCGGTTGTCTGGCGACTGTGCATTTCCCCCGCTGTGTTACAACACCGCCATCGTAGCCCAAACCGTAAACGGATACGTCCCTCAGGAAGTTTTTTTGCAAGTGTTAAATTGTTCTGTTTCTTTTTTTAGAGGGTTGCGGGTGGGGGATGGAGGGAGGGGGGTGTGGGTTTTTGGAAATTAAGTGCAGAGGGTCTTGGCATATTTTGTAAGTGATGGCTAACAGTGGTCCTGTCCCGCAGTGCAATTCCCTGTAGAAAGCCGATATTACTAACTTCTGTGAAAAAGAGCTCTGTAGGGTTTGGGGCTGTGGGCTAGACACGCTAATTTTGGCCCCTGAAGCCCAATGCTTCAAAGCAAGCCTTTACATCTGACTTCTTCTGTGGAGCGGTGTGCCACTTTTAGGGTTCAGTGAATTTTCTTATTTATTTTAAATCAAGTGAAGTTCCCTTACCGGCAATTTGAGCCAAATATTTTAAGGCGATTATTCAATTACAAATTGACAAATATTGACAAATTTCTCCCTGTGTTAGCGGTACATACATACAGTATACTGGACATACACTGCGTATTGCGCAGAAATCTTCAGAACGTCCGTTAAACAAAGATGCTTTCAAAAATAATGAAATTTACAAACTAATTTCAAATAATAAAATGTACAAACCCCCCCCCCCCCACCCCCAACCCCCAGTTGCCCAGTGAGTGAAACTTCCTGTTTTATTGGGCCAACTTCCAGCATCACAACATAAACCCCCCACCCCACCCCCACCCCCACCCGAAACATAATCTGATATCCACACAGGAAGTAATGGGGGGGGGGGGGGGGGGTGACTGGGGCTGGAGCCACAGGAATCCTCCCCCCACTCCTCCCCACCTTCCCCACCTCCCTCTGTGTTCCTACCCCCCGTCAGCCTCACCAGGCCTACACAAACACAAAGAAATGCCATTCCATTTCCATTGGTGTATAGGGGCTATTAGCCACTGAAGTCTGTAACTGTAAACGGTGAACCGCGGGGAGCTGCGCATATGAACTGAAAGAAGATTTACCCGAGTTTGTACAGAAAAAAAAAATCTGACCGTGCGCTGGGCTGGCGTGATGGGCTTTGAAATGTGAAATCTATTGCCGTGGTCGACTCTGTGCGTGTAGCCACGCTCCTGTAGTGTAAACAGGCCCGAAAATGAACCGTGACGATGCCCGGCCTGTCCCATGCCAGCCAGACCACCCGAACATTGCGCAGTGAGCTACATGTTTTACCCAAATAGCACTTTACAAATGCAGTACAGCTACCTACTAAGGCTACTACAGTATTACCGCTGTTACTGTGCGACTGGTACTACTGCTGCTATCAATATGACTGTGCTAGCATAAGTACTACTAATGTTATTGCTACTGCTATTGGTTTTTGTTTTTTTGGCAACGTTTCTTAGCTTGGGCGGCACGGATGGTGCAGTGGGTAGCACTGCCGCCTCACAGCAAGGAGGTCCTGGGTCCTGGGTCCTCTCGGTGTGGAGTTTGCATGTTCTCCCCGTGTCTGCGTGGGTTTCCTCCGGGTACTCCGGTTTCCTCCCACAGTCCAAAGACATGCAGGTTAGGCTGATTGGAGAGTCCACATTGCCCGTGGGTATGAGTGTGTGAGTGAATGGTGTGTGTGCCCTGTGATGGACTGGCGACCTGTCCAGGGTGTATTCCTGCCTTTTGCCCAATGTATGCTGGGATAGGCTCCAGCCCCCTCCTGCGACCCTGTTCAGGATAACCGGGTTAAGATAATGGATGGATGGATTTCTTAGCTACTTCTTTTAGCTGCTAGCTGAAGTAGAACTCTCACCACGATTACATTGGTGGTGTTACTGGGTCAGATGTGTGTACAGCTTAGTGTATATGTAAATCACATGGAATAAGAAATTATTTTTCAGAGAGGGGGATTTCTGTGGTCAGACACCTCAACCTCAATGTACACCCTGTGACTAGAAGAACTATATCTTGGAGAATTCACACTTCACACCTATTTTAGAGTGTTCCGTAAAGAACTATAAAAAGTTCCTCCTACATGGGGACAAGCCAAAGAACCTTTTTTTTTTGGGGGGGATATAGAGTGTTTCACACATATTTCGTAATCCAAAGTCACTGTCTGGAAAAAAACGATTCATTAAATCACGCAATTCATTTCTTGTGCAACTTTGGCCTTGTTCTCAGGCTCAGCGAATCGGTAAACACATTTACAGCATAATACATTGAAATGGTCTGACTCAGACAAAGCTCTTTGGTGGAAATCTCAGCCAAAAAGATTGACTGTGACGGGCTAAGTCGCTCCCTTCCTGTAGGAGAACAGGAGGTTTGTGGTGAATCGTGGCGTAGGAGAACAGGAGATTTGTGGTGAATCATGGTGTAGGAGAACAGGAGGTTTGTGGTGAATCATGGTGTAGGAGAACAGGAGGTTTGTGGTGAATCATGGCGTAGGAGAACAGGAGGTTTGTGGTGAATCGTGGCGTAGGACGACAGGAGGTTTGTGGTGAATCCTGGTGTAGGAGGACAGGAGGTTTGTGCTGAATCCTGGCGTAGGAGGACAGGAGGTTTGTGGTGAATCCTGGCGTAGGAGAACAGGAGGTTTGTGGTGAATCATGGCGTAGGAGAACAGGAGGTTTGTGGTGAATCATGGCGTAGGAGAACAGGAGGTTTGTGGTGAATCATGGCGTAGCGGTGGCAGAAAGGCGACGGCCCCCGTGGCGTGTGGACTTTCCGGCTCTTGTGAAATACGGCACCGCGGTTCGGCCAGGACTGCGGCCTTCGTCTCGCTCCACTGCGCCTCTGCAGAAACCGAAGATGTAGCTACTGGGGACTCAGCAAGCAGCTCCACAAAATGCACATAAATTTAGCACCCCAAGGCACGTTAACACCCCATGCTTTTAAACAGCATGGCCATCACCTTTAGTTATATATAGTACATGTACAGTCCAGTACATACATTCAATTGTTATATACTTATTATGCACTTGTGATTTACTTGTTGTTCACTTGCGTGCACATGTTAAGCATCTGTTACATAGGTATGCTGCACTTACCAAATATATACGTTCTGCATTAAATGAGGGGAATTCATGCTGATTTTGAGATAAAATGTTTACTTATGAATTATTTTTCATGGCACTATACAGCATCGATTGTGAAATACACACTTGAATGGTAATGCTAAATGTACTGCGTTGATGTAACACTTTTATCCAAAGCGCTTGGATTCAACCAATGTCTCTCATTCATCCATTTCCGCACTGACTCACTCACTCACTCACACACTCACACACTCTCACACTCTCACACACTCTCACACACACACTCACTCACTCACTCACTCACGCATTCACACACTCTCACACACTCACACACTGACTCACTCACTCACTCACACACCAACGGCAATAGGCTGCCCTGTAAGGTACCAATCAGCTTGTCGGGATCAAGATGCCTAGCTCAGTTCGACACACCCAGGGTGGGGGACCTAACTGGCAGCATTTAGACTGCCAGACGACCGCTCTTCCCTCCTGAGCCAATGAGACGACTGCTCTTCCCTCCTGAGCCAATGAGACGACCGCTCTTCCCTCCTGAGCCAATGAGACGACCGCTCTTCCCTCCTGAGCCAATGAGACAACCGCTCTTCCCTCCTGAGCCAATGAGACGGCCGCTCTTCCCTCCTGAGCCAATGAGACGACCGCTTTTCCCTCCTGAGCCAATGAGACGACCGCTCTTCCCTCCTGAGCCAATGAGACGACCGCTCTTCCCTCCTGAGCCAATGAGACGACCGCTCTTCCCTCCTGAGCCAATAAGACGACCGCTCTTCCCTCCTGAGCCAATGAGACGACCGCTCTTCCCTCCTGAGCCAATGAGACGAGTGCTCTTCCCTCCTGAGCCAATGAGACGACCGCTCTTCCCTCCTGAGCGAATGAGACGACCGCTCTTCCCTCCTGAGCCAATGAGACGACTGCTCTTCCCTCCTGAGCCAATGAGACGACTGCTCTTACCTCCTGAGCCAATGTCGGCCCTTATCAAGAAGCATATACCATCTAGTGCTAATAAGCCTTCAAGTTTTGACACATTTGCTCCTATTTTTTGCGAGGGGTGTTCCTTTGAATGGGGATAAAAGTGAGATTGCAGAAATTATCCATTAAATAAGGTTATTACCTTCCACAAATTGCACTGTATTATTGCAATTTCCTCACGGAAAGACTGGAGAAATAAGCCAAACCATATGTTGGGGTGTGCTATTAATTGGAGTGGGCTTGCCGACCTGTCAGTGTCAGTGTGACCGTGGAATGGGTCTGAACAGCCGGGAATGCACCAGGTCCGTATGTAGAGCTCCTTTGAGACGCGTTTTACACTGAAACGCCAAGGTCACGCCAAGTTGAACACCCTAGTAACTTTTTTTTTTAAGATGTTTGAGTGATGAGTGACATTAGTCTCTCGAGTTTGCAGAGAAAACAAAAAAACAAAAAACATACAGTGAGCAGTGGTTCTGCAGACAGAAACGCCTTGTTAATGAGAGACGTCAGAGGAGAAGGGCCAGACTGGTCAAAGCTGACAGGAAGGTGACAGGAACGCAAATAACCGCACATTACAACAGTGGTGTGCAGAAGAGCATCTCTGAACACACATTACAACAGTGGTGTGCAGAAGAGCATCTCTGAACACACATTACAACAGTGGTGTGCAGAAGAGCATCTCTGAACACACATTACAACAGTGGTGTGCAGAAGAGCATCTCTGAACACACATTACAACAGTGGTGTGCAAAAGAGCATCTCTGAACACACATTACAACAGTGGTGTGCAGAAGAGCATCTCTGAACACACATTACAACAGTGGTGTGCAGAAGAGCATCTCTGAACACACATTACAACAGTGGTGTGCAGAAGAGCATCTCTGAACACACATTACAACAGTGGTGTGCAGAAGAGCATCTCTGAACACACATTACAACAGTGGTGTGCAGAAGAGCATCTCTGAACACACATTACAACAGTGGTGTGCAGAAGAGCATCTCTGAACACACAACACGTCAAACCTCGAAGTGGATAGGCTACAGCATCAGAAACCAATGAATCTAAAAAATAAGTCTAATAAATACTTAAGTAAGTGTTCACTGAGTGTATTTGTCAATATATGTATACATATATATTT
>NC_083764.1:61824150-61829150 GCF_963514075.1 Conger conger | reverse complement strand
CACTGTACAACGGATGCGTCCTATTCACGGCGATTGGCTGCTATGCAATTTAGGAGAATTTAGGGTTTAAATGTCTTGCTCGGGGACACTTCGACACACTCCGACTACCAGACGACCACTCTTACCACCTAAGCCAATGAGATGACTGCTCTTACCACCTTAGCCAATGAGACGACTGCTCTTACCACCTGAGCCAATGAGACGACTGCTCTTACCGCCTGAGCCAATGAGACAACTGCTCTTACTGCCTGAGACAATGAGATGACTGCTCTTACCACCTTAGCCAATGAGACGACTGCTCTTACCGCCTGAGCCAATGAGACGACTGCTCTTACCGCCTGAGCCAATGAGACGACTGCTCTTACCGCCTGAGCCAATGAGACGACTGCTCTTACCGCCTGAGCCAATGAGATGACTGCTCTTACCGCCCGAGCCAATGAGACGACTGCTCTTACCGCCTGAGCCAATGAGACGACTGCTCTTACCGCCTGAGCCAATGAGACGACTGCTCTTACCGCCTGAGCCAATGACGCCCCTGAATGAAAGTGAAAAAGTATTTCTTCTTCTCCGAAGTTGGCAGGAGATCCAAAATAGACCCGAATAACAAAAGACAATTCCCTGAACCACCGGTGAGAAACTGGAATTCAAATGACATATATATTACATTAAAAAAAACGACTATAATGTAAAGAGTTCTACGTTGAAGCTAGACATCAAATAAAACCCAAATGGAATACTATGTTCATTGCTGGCTATTCGGAAGATCAAGGAATAGTTGGTGGTTGCCCTGGGCTGTCATTCATACTAAAATTGTTTGTTTGAAAATGTTCAAAATGGACAGAAAATGTACAGTCCATGCCTGGGAGAACTGTGTCAGTGAGACCCCTACTTCCATAATTTCAGGACTTAAGATTTCAAGATACACAACTAAAATCAGGCATGATTTTAAAAGATATCAGCAACACGCATCCCCTCTTGATTTTAAGAGCTGTAAACGTGTGCACTGGATTCAATAAACCATGGCTGTTATGCGTAACCGAAATTGAAATTTGTTTTTGTTTTTTTGTTTCTATTTTAACTCCAGAGGTGTCTGTTATTTACGGTCAAAAGGCAGTTCATTGACGTCACCGTTTCCACTGTTCCTCCTTTGTCTGAACAGGAAAGTTTCCCACAATTTAAGGCTGACGGTTCTGTAATTTCACAATTTCTCAAGGCACTTAATCCCATTGATACTGCACACATTTTGGATCTGAACAGTAGTTTTTTTCACAGATCTCTAAACGACCAATAGGAAAATAGATTATCTGACAGTCTGAATAGTCACAAAGATCTGTCACATGTTACATACACCCCGATCTCTTCAGGGGGGAGAGAATGTTTTCCCACAGAATACCACAGCGTTACTGTAAAGAGGTTCTCTCACAGAAGCCATGAAAAGGAAACTTGTCACTCGTTCTTTATGTGTGAAAACAATGTGAAACGCACTACAAACAGAGTTTGAGCGCGACATAAATCAAATGACGACATGAGAGATTTATTTCCATTTTGGGTGTTTATGTTGTCCATGGGATTGATGTGAAACTGCCTTCTGCACTTTTGGTCAGAAATCAACTTTTACCGTCTGTGGGGGAGGAGGGGGTGTGTCTCTATGAGCTACTAGCATGTCCCCCCACATGCTAAGGTTCTTCTTTTGGGAGTTTAAACGTGTTAGGGGGTGCAGGGGAGGATCTGAAATTAGGGATGGGATGAAGACATGGAGTCATAATCACTGGAGATCTGTGTGTGTGGCCGTGTTGGGTATGTGACTGTTGGTGGGCTGTGTTGGGTATGTGAGTGTGTGACTCTGATGGGTATGTGAGTGGCTGTGTTGGGTACATCAGTGTGTGGCTGCGTTGGGTATGTGAGTGGCTGTGTTGGGTATATCAGTGTGTGGCTGCGTTGGGTATGTGAGTGTGGGTGGGCTGTGTTGGGTATATCAGTGTGTGGCTGTGTTGGGTATGTGACTGTGTGTGGGCTGTGTTGGTTATGTGACTGTGGGAGGGCTGTGTTGGTTATGTGACTGTGTGTGGGCTGTGTTGGTTATGTGACTGTGTGTGGGCTGTGTTGGGTATGTGACTGTGTGTGGGCTGTGTTGGTTATGTGACTGTGTGTGGGCTGTGTTGGGTATGTGACTGTGTGTGGGCTGTGTTGGGTATGTGACTGTGTGTGGGCTGTGTTGGGTATGTGACTGTGTGTGGCTGTGTTGGTTATGTGACTGTGTGTGGGCTGTGTTGGGTATGTGACTGTGTGTGGCTGTGTTCGGTATGTGACTGTGTGTGGCTGTGTTGGGTGTGTGACTGTGTGTGGGCTGTGTTGAGTATGTGACTGTGTGTGGGCTGTGTTGAGTATGTGACTGTGTGTGGCTGTGTTGAGTATGTGAATGTGCAGTGACTGTGTTGGGTATGTGACTGTGGGTGGGCTGTGTTCAGTGGTATAAATGTTCAGGAGTGAGTTGGCAACACAAGATCGTTTGAAAGACCAGTGAAAGCCCGCCCCCCAAACACACACACCCCACACCCCCTACCCCACACCCCCTAACCACCCAGGAAGGCGCAGCCAGCAGCAGATTGGTGACGCAGAGAGGCTGATATCGGGATGGAAATAATTACTTCCCAGCACCGGCGCCAGTCTCCCTGCACATCTGCTCCCACGTAGCAGTGTGTTTCAAATGCTGATCACACTCTAAAGTCATGGCACTATGCCACTCTTCACCCAAGCCAAGCCCAGTATGTATGTATGTGTGTGTGTGCGTATGTGTGTGTGTGTGTGTGTGTGTGTGTGTGTGTGTGTGTGTGTGTGTGTGTGAGTGCGTGTGTACATACGAGTGTGCGTGAGTGTGTGTGTGAGTGTGTGGATGGATGTGTGTGCATATGAGTGTGCATGTTTGCGTGTGTTCATATGAGTGTACGTGGGTGTGGGTGCATGTGAGTGTGTCAGCGTTATTGTGTGTGTGTGTATGTATGTGTGTGCATATGAGTGTGCGTGTTTGTGTGTGTTTATCTGTGTGTGTGTGTGTGTGTGTGTGTGTGAGAGAGAGAGAGAGTATGTGTCTGTGTGTGGGTTTTTTCTCATTTTTCTCACTTTTTAGTACAATAAATGGCTCTGTAGTTCAATACTGGGAGGCCATGATGGTTTGTAGTCCCTGCCAGAGCCTGGCTATGGGTCTGTCTCTGACATCACAATGACATCACAATATGTATGTGTGTATGCATGCAGGAGTGTGTGTGAGTGTGTGAGTGTGTGTATGCGTGCAGGAGTGTGTGTGAGTGTGTGTATGCATGCAGGAGTGTGTGTGAGTGTGTGTATGCATGCAGGAGTGTGTGTGAGTGTGTGTGAGTGTGTGTATGCATGCAGGAGTGTGTGTGAGTGTGTGTGAGTGTGTGTATGCGTGCAGGAGTGTGTGTGAGTGTGTGTGTATGCGTGCAGGAGTGTGTGTGAGTGTGCTTGTGCATGTGTTTGCGTGCAGGAGTGTGTGTGTGTGTGTGTGTGTGAGTGTGTGTGTGTGTAAGTGAGTGTGTGTGAGTGTGTGTGTGTGCAGGAGTGTGTGTGTGTGTGTGTGTGTGTGTGTGTGTGTGTGTGTGTAAGTGAGTGTGTGTGTGTGAGTGTGTGCATGCGTGCAGGAGTGTGTGTGAGTGTTTGTGTGTGTGTGTGTGTGTGCAGGTGTGTGTGTGTGTGTGTGTGTGTGAGTGTGTGTATGCGTGCATGCGTGCAGGAGTGTGTGTGAGTGTGTGTGTGTGTGTGTGCAGGAGTGTGTGTGTGTGTGTGTGTGTGTGAGCGTGTGTGTGTGTGTGTGCAGGAGTGTGTGTGTGTGTGTGTGTGTGTGTGTGTATGCGTGCAGGAGTGTGTGTGAGTGTGTGTGTATGCGTGCAGGAGTGTGTGTGAGTGTGCTTGTGCATGTGTATGCGTGCAGGAGTGTGTGTGTGTGTGTGTGTGTGCAGAAGTGTGTGTGTGTGTGTGTGTGTGTGTGTGTGTGCAGGAGTGTGTGTGAGTGTGTGTGTGTGTGTGTGTGTGCAGGAGTGTGTGTGTGTGTGTGTGTGTGTGTGCAGGAGTGTGTGTGAGTGTGTGTGTGTGTGTGTGTGTGTGTGTGTGTGTGCAGGAGTGTGTGCAGGAGTGTGTGTGTGTGTGTGTGTGTGTGTGCAGGAGTGTGTGAGTGTGTGTGTGTGTGTTGTGTGTGTGTGTGCAGGAGTGTGTGTGTGTGTGTGTGCAGGAGTGTGTGCAGGAGTGTGTGTGTGTGTGTGTGTGTGTGTGTGGACAGTCTCAGCTGTCCTTGCTTCCTCCAGTTTTCCCTTTTTCTTCTCAATCCATTCAAAAAAACATTAACCTGAATAAATCTACCCACTCCCTTGAGGTGTTATGAAGGCATGGTAAAAATCACTATAATATTCATCTATCATCTGGAGAGCTGTGAAGAATAATTGTATGTTTTGAAAGCCTGGCTTTGGTTCAGAGGTCAGGAATAGGTCAATGTTTTATGTTGATAAACTTAGAGAAAAGAAAAGTTGGGCTAAGGCTCATGAATGCTGCCATTGGATATAGCTTGCTTGCTAACAGTGTAAAGATTTTATTCAGTCTAAATGTACAGGGCTGTGTTTTTGGATTGTAATTTCTGTGTTGAGAACTGCGGGGAGCAAACGATCTGTGCAATGTTAAAACAATTCTCAATAACACTTTACAATAAGGTTCTATGAATTGGCATGAACTAATGAAGTTGTTAACTAACTACTACTGAGACCTTAACCTGTACAGCTCTGTTAATGTATTTGCACATCATTAATTCATGATAACAACTACATTACTTATTGCCAATTCAAATTCAAATGAAAAAGTCAGTGAATTTATTTGTTAATGTTTATCTAATTGTAAGTTCATCCTATGGTTTGCTAATGTATAAATATCATATAACAAATATGTTAGTTGTTAACAAATGGATTAACCAATGAAAAGTTGATTTCATGCTTAAT